>NW_015186788.1:0-944 GCF_001447785.1 Gekko japonicus
TACCATAAAATCTGCTGATCAAAGGAAGCGAACGCAGCTGGCAGTGCAGAAGGGAATTTCTGTTCCAACGGTGGGTTTCGAAAAACAACGGAGGGTTGGCTTTTTTGGTCCAGGGTGACTAAGGGCCGGATTGTACACATCCGTATGAGGGGTCTGGAGACTGAGCCCTACGAGGAAAGGCTAAGGGCCTTGGGAATCGCCTGGATATTAGGAAACACTTTTTCACCGTCAGAGAGGTTCAAACATGGAATCAGCTGCCCAGGGAGGTGGTGAGCTCCCCTTCACTGGCAGCTTTCAAGAAGATGCTGGACGAATATTTGTCAGGGATGCTCTAGGCTGGTCCTGCACTGGGCAAGGGGTTGGACTAGAGGGTCTGTATGGCCCCTTCCAACTCTGTGATTCTATGATTGGGCTACCCTGGGACATCCAGGTCAGGAGAGGTGTGTTTGTGTGTATGTAAAGTGCCGCGGTGGCTTAGCGGTTAAGATGCTGGGCTGCAGACTGGAAGGTTTGTAGTTTGGCAGTTTGAGACCTGAGTGCCACGTGACGGAGTGAGCTCCCGTCTCTGGCCCCGGCTCCTGCCAGCCTAGCAGTTCGAAAGCAAGAGATTACAAGTAGATAAATAGGTACCACTTTGGTGGGATGGTAACAGCATTCCCTGTGCCTCGGCATTTAGTCATGCCAACTACATGACCACGGAAACGTCTTCAGACAGTGCTGGCTCTTCGGCATGAAAACAGAGATGAGCATTGCCCCCTAGAGTCGGTGTCGACTAGCTCTCGATCAAGGGAAGCCTTTACTTTTACTAAACTGCCATTAAGTGTCATTTACACACACACACACACCCCTGCTTTTTCACTGCATTATATGATTGGTCTGTCCGGCCTTGGGGTGGGCAGACTTTGGGGCCAAGGGAGCACAAGAGAGCCAGTTTGGTGTAGTGG
>NW_015186789.1:0-951 GCF_001447785.1 Gekko japonicus
GACAATGCCCATAAAGCTTGAGACGTAAGCTTGAGAGGTCAAAATGGTGGTTTGGTCGAACTTCTCAGGCTAGTCTTCCTTGGTGTACTCCCATCCACGTACCAACCAGAAAGAGTCTTCCTTGGTGGATTCCCATGCACGTACCAACCAGAAAGATGTCAGATTAGGCTAGCAGTAAGATCCAGTTTGGTGTAGTACTTAGGAGTGCGGACTCTAATCTGGAGAACTGGGTTTGATTCCCCACTCCTCCACATGCAGCCAGCTGGGTGACCCTGGGTCAGTCACAAATTCTGTCAGAGTTGTTCTCTCACAAGCAGTTCTCAAAAGAGAACTCGCCCCACCTACCTCACAGGGTGTCTGATCTGGGGAGGGGAAGGTTTGTAAGCCACTCTGAGATGGCTTTGGGTAGTGAAGGACGGGGTATAAATCCAATCTCCTCCTCTTCCTCTTCCTCCTCCTCCTCCTCTTCTTCTTCTTCTTCGTCTACTTCTTCTATTAATTACTTTAATTAATTTCTATCCCTCTATTCTCCACCGTGGGAATCCAAAGCAGCTTAAATCACTCTCCTCTCTTCCACTGAATTCTCACAACAAACCTGTGAGGTAGGCCAGGCTGAGAGAGTGCGACTAGCCCAAGGTCTCCCAGTGAGCTTCCTGCTGGGAACTCCCACATTGCTTCTGAGTTTGCTTTCGGCGAAACTGAGGGGGGGGGGCGAGAGAAATCCTTAGGGGTGGACCTTCGCTTGCAAAACTGAATGAGAGCCAGTTTGGTGTCGTGGTTAGGAGTGCGGACTCTAGTCCGGGAGAACCGGGTTTGATTCCCCACTCCTCCGCATGCAGCTGCTGGTGCGACCTTGGGTCAGTCACAAGTTATCTCAGGGCTGTTCTCTCAGGGGCAGTCCTCGAAGGAGCTCACTCAGCCTCACCTATCTCCCAGGGTATCTGTTGTGGG
>NW_015186790.1:0-920 GCF_001447785.1 Gekko japonicus
TACCTAGTTCATTGCTGTTATATTTCAATTAATTTTAATTATTTCTTTTTAAAAAATCAGTATTTAAAATGTAAATATATCTTATTAAGGAGAGGGAGAAGGAGTTCTTACTTCTATTCCACATGTGTAACCACTAAGACAAATTCACATTCCACTACTATGCATGTAAAGGGGGGAGGGAAACATCTTTTTACTATTCTGATAAATCATGGGGAAATATTTTTTAAAAGACACTTCTGTTCATTTACAGCTATACTACTATTAAGTACATTCTAAGCTGACAACCAGAGATGAAAAGGAGCTGAGACCGAGAGTGACAAATAAAGTAGGGGGATTAAAAGGGAGGAGAGAGAAATTAAGCCATATAATGAAAGGAAAGGAACAGAGGAAGAGAAATTAAGGAAAGAGGAAAGGTTGTTTTATTTTCTACAACACACTAAAAGGGAAGATCTGGCCAACCAGACAAAACTATGGAAGGAAAGGAAGAGGGAAAGACTGCTGAAAACAACTACCATGTTAGGAGACTGAAGCCTGGCAATGGCTTTAGCAGCCAGCAGCTGTGCTGGCTGGTCTTGCCTCGAGTTTAGCAGGATATGCAAGTGGGTGCCTCCTAGTAGTAAACTTTGCAGAAAAGCATAGGGAGCAGAAAGCAGAACTACTGCTGTTTACCATGCTCTGCCTGCCCTGCACACCTAGTGGCTGCAGTGCATAACTGCATTAGAAGTAAAACAAGATGCATTCTGAATGCAGCATGACTAGGGACCCAGGAGTTTTGTCCTTTCAGGCCTCTCCTCTTGTTGGCCCTGCCTCAAAGCATGTGCAGAGTTCCTTGCAGTAACAAGATGTGGAGGGTTATTAACTCTACCCACCATCCTGTGGCCATGAGATTCCAGTGGGACAAGATAAAATCCAAAAACTCC
>NW_015186791.1:0-994 GCF_001447785.1 Gekko japonicus
TTCCGGTGACGTCCTGCCGGCACGCGCCCAAAGGGACCTCCCGGGCACCGACGAGGCTCCCCCGCTCCGAGGGGTAAGTGGATTTGGAAACCCTAGTAAGAGACGTCCAATATCTAATTGTTGTAATTAGATATTGGACATCTCTTACTGTGCATCTCTCTACCCCTTCCCACCAACACATATTAGTGACATCTGTGTCACACACACATACGTGTGTTTGTGTCTTTTGCCTTGAAAATCCCATGAGGTTGCCATAAGTCGGCTGCAACTTGACAGCTGTCAAATCATAGTGGACTTTTGGTGGCCCCGTAGGGTTTCCAAGGCAAGAGACATTCAGAGGTGGTTGGCTGTGGCCTGCCTCTGCGTCACAACCCTGCACTTTCTTTGAGTACCCAAACACTAACCAGGGCCGACCCTGATTAGCTTCCGAGATCTGATGTGATCAGATTAGCCTGGGCTATCCAGGTCGGGGCATGTATTTACATTATTCATAATTTTAAAAAAAAGAAGAAGAAGAAGCTACGGATGTGAAATCTTCTGATTCCCAGCCTCTAAATACTTATAAAAATGGTAAGTCCTGCACTGTTTGTGGGAAATTATCAGGCATTTGGCCATTCTGACTCTAAAAAAGAGTTGCAGACCTAGCGAGCGGCTCCCAACGATCTCCCAGTATGGATGGCCCAGGCTAGCCCGACCTTGTCGGATTTCAGGAGCTAAGCAAGTTCAGCCCTGGTTAGTGTTTGGATGGGAGACCACCAAGGAAGCCATGGCAAACCACCTCTGAGCATCCCTTGCCTCAGAAAGCCTAGTAGGGGGTTGCCATAAATCAGCTGCAATTTTACGTCACTAGAATAGTGCTTTATCTAGAGTCCAGTGGCACCTTTAGGACCAACAAAGTTTTATTCAAGGTGTCAGCTAGGCCTTTCTCAAGCCCTGGCTGCCATGGGAGTGGGATGTTAAGTTTCATTCATTTATTTATTTATTTATTAGATTT
>NW_015186792.1:0-925 GCF_001447785.1 Gekko japonicus
AGGGACAACAATGAAGTTGATGGGCAACTGCTTAGAATGGACAATGAAATATTTAAAAGTATTTACATCTACCTCTGTGCAAAACCGTAACTCACAAAATATTAATACAACACATGTCATATTTAAAAGGTTAATTCTCTGAAAGCAACATGATGTGTATAACTCAACTTGCAATTGACATGGTGACCCCAACAAGGGGCTTTCAAAGCGAGTGAGTGTCAAGGTTCCCAATAACTCAGTATCAACTGCCAGTCCTTGAGTAAGAAAAGCTTTATTGATCAGAGAGATGGAATACCTTGCAATCTTAAGTCAGGAATGGAGTATTCAAAATGGCTTTCATAGTTATACAGGTTTCATACACGACCCCCTGACACTTGAGGGCCATTAAGCGGTTATACAGGAGTGCGGGGAAAGCATAACGGTTTGGGATGCAAACGGGAAGACAGAGCACTCTCGTGCTCAAGGTGCCTGGTAGCTCAAGTTCAGCGAGATAAGACATTCAGCAGCTGCTGGAAGGAGAACAGACGAGCCAGGCAAAACAACCTTTACTATAGTGGGATCACCCAACAGCGAGAGGCACAGGTGGTTTGCCACTGCCTTCCTCTGCAGAACTTTCCTTGGTGGTCTCCCATCCAGGCTCCAACACTACTTAGCTTCTGAGGTCTTAAAAGATCAGGCTAAACTACGCCACCTTCCCTCCCAGAAAGCAACATTGTTTGCTGCTGTTGCTGCCATCAAGTCACAGCTGACTTATGGTCACCCTTTATGGTTTCAAATGGCCTCTGCGTCATGTCCCTGGTATTCCTTGGTGGTTGCCCTTCCAAATACTAGCCAGGACTGACCCTGTTTAGCTTCTGAGATCTGATGAAACAAAAAACTAAACCAACACAAGAGTAACAACTCTAGCCACAGGAACACACAGGAT
>NW_015186793.1:0-935 GCF_001447785.1 Gekko japonicus
CTGCTCAGAGCTCAGCTGGGTCTTTGTCTTTGGAACGTACTTTCATTTTGGCTCCTCAACGCCCTGTAAATTTGTCGGGAAGAGACTTGTAATGCAAAATGGGAGTGACTTTAATTTGTGAGCCAGAAGAAATCTCTTTGCACCTACCAGAAACCTCCATTCCTAAATTGGTTGCTCATGGTGGAAATGGAGTGAACCCAAATTCCTGATGATCTGGCTGACCTCCCTGCTTCAGTGTAGGGACACACCGGCACAGAGGTAGGGTTCCTTTAAGCAGTGACCCCCATTCAGATCACTGTTTGGCAAGGCTTGAGCCTCCCTCTGTGAAACAATATCACATTCCCACAGAGGCAAAAGAGGGACTGCGGCTCTTACTTAGAACAGGACATTTTGATGCCTTGCCAGTCTCCTTGCAGTCCTCTTGTGTTGCCAGTCAAGAAACCAAAAAGGGGTCCCAATGGAGAAGTGGTACAGAGATTTGTTAAAGACCTGCATTCCATAATGGCATAACATTGTTCCAAAGAAATGCAAGGCATTTATATTAAAGCACTGGCATTTACTTAGTGAGGTTCCAGGATGCTCCCTGACTCCTGTAATAGGTTTTAGAAGAACCAGAAATTTAGGAGATGTTTTGGTCCATTCTGATATAAGTAGACATTCCAATATAGTTCCAGTCAGAGTGGGACACTTTAAATGTGGGAAAAGTTGTAATGTATGTCCACTTTCTATTGTAGGCTCTGTTTTTCAACATCCTACTAGTACAGAGCAAGTGAAGATTAATCACTTCAGTAATTGTAATACCTCGAATGTAGTATATGCCTGTGTATGTGTGTGTAAATTGGTCTACATAGGAATCAGTACAAGACCTATAAAAATCCGTATACAGGAACATCTATGCAAGGCATCACATTGTTCCAAATCCATATATCACCCTC
>NW_015186794.1:0-962 GCF_001447785.1 Gekko japonicus
CACAATCGATCATGTCACCCCTCAACAGGGTATAAAACCCAACTACTAGTACTACTCCTGCTCTTCTTCTTCTTCATTTTCTTGCCCACATGATACCGAAAAGAGGTCACAAAAATGTCTTCATTTTTGTCCTGCAGTTACTCACACGTGAAGCTGCCTTATACAGGATCAGACCCTTGGTCCGTCAGGTTTGGTATTGTCTGCTCGGACTGGCAGCAGCTCTCCAGGGTCTCAGGCAGAGGTCCTTCCCATCACCTCCTGCCTGGTCCTTTTTAACTGGAGATGCTGGGGATTGAACCTGGGACCTTCTGCATGCCAAGCAGAGGCTCTGCCACTGAGCCACAGCCCCTCTTTACAGCTCTCTAGGGTCTCAGGCGGAGGTCCTTCCCATCACCTCCTGCCTGGTACTTTTAACTGGAGATGCCGGGGATTGAACCTGGGACCTTCTGCATGCCAAGCAGAGGCTCTGCCAATGAGCTACAGCCCCACTTCAAGCTCTCCAGGGTCTCAGGCAGAGGTCCTTCCCATCACCTCCTGCCTGGTCCTTTTTTAACTGGAGATGCGGGGGATTGAACCCGAGACCTTCTGCATGCAAAGCCGAGGCTCTTCCACTGAGCCACAGGTCCTCCCAGGAACTCAGGGCAGTGGCCATGGCCCCCTGCCACATTTTGTCCTCACAACAACCCTGTGAAATAGGCTCGGCTGAGAGAGAACAACCAGGCCAAAGTGATCCACTAAACTCTCATGGCTGAGTGGCAATTTGGGGTTTCTTAGTCCTAGACTTATGGTCCAACAACTAAACCACACTGGGTCTCTCTAGGATTATCCCATGCTGGATCCCCAAGGATGAGGATGTATTGCCTATTTGAGGAGCATCTAGGGTTGCAGCCTCCAGGTGGGGCCTGGAGATGTCAGTGGAAGAGCCTTTGCTTAGAATGCAGAAGGTCACAGGTTCAATCCCC
>NW_015186795.1:0-918 GCF_001447785.1 Gekko japonicus
AAAAACTTCAAACTTTTTAATCATGTGAGGGGGGGGGAAGAAACACATGAGCTGTACTTCCTCCTCCCATGCTTAGGTCCAGTTGTGACATTTCCACATGTATACATCACTTGCTTATATTTGTCTGCCCTATCTGGTTGGTATGTTGAATCTTCGACTTCAGATCAGAAATTCACCTCCCGAATTCCATGGTAACTTCTTACAGTTTGGGATATAATGTCAGGTGACAGGATGTGTTCCAACTGGTGAAGGTAAAAGAGTGCTCTCAATATTCTGTGACTGTGTTTGACATTACTGGATCAAGGTAATCTCTCACTCTCTCAGGGGGACTCTGTGCTTTACAGAGCTGATAATGTGTTGTCTGCCAACTTCTGTCTTTCCATTTATGTGCCGTTTCCCCCTCCTTTCTTTGAGTGATATTTAAATAAGGGATACACTTTTATAAAAATGACAGCCATTCACACCTCAATCCAGTGCTCATCATGCATTAAAGTATTTGTGTGTGATTAGTTGTATTCCAATACTTATCCATAATGGAACACAATGTGGACAAAGATTGTACACAGATACATATGCATTGTGTGTGAATCTCCAACACATTGTATTGTGATCATAGAACAATTTGAATGACTTTAATGAAATTATGAGAAACCACAATAAGTTTGGCACCATTAAAGAATCACACTTCTTGTTTAAAAACAGACAAACTGGAGTTGGGAGGAAGGACTTCAAAACTTCAAATTTAGATGTAGGCACTCCAAAATGACCATGAAGACCATGGAAATCGCCACTTCACAGTTTGATGTGACACTGCAGTTTCATCAATGAGCCTCAGACTGAGCTGAGAAGTCTAAAAGAAGCTGCCTCCCGGATGAATCCACGGTGTTGTGGTCATTATAGCAAGAATAATGCCCAGGT
>NW_015186796.1:0-920 GCF_001447785.1 Gekko japonicus
GGGCGGGGCCACGACCATCAGAGGGAAAATCCTAGAGTCCCTCTGTGTTCAGAAGTAGTGACAACCCACTGGGGCCTAGTGCCGGAGAGCGACAGCAGGGGAGGTTTTGGCTTCTGTCACCTCTGTGTGGGCCTTCCGGGAGTGGTGGTCACTGTGTGAATCAGGATGCCAAGTTTAGCAGACTTCCATAATTACCACAGTTGTCAGGATTAGTCATAGGAAAGAGCGTATAAATCAGCCTTGGCTAGGAAGATTGGCTAGGAAGAAAATGTTCAGCTCTTCTCTCGGTTGATTGTCTCTTGTCTCGTTTTGTGCTTTAATTTAGGCTTTTAATGGAGATACCCAATCTGGGAGCATGATTTTTTGGGTTCCCAAGCGACATGTTATAGTTCTCTGATGTGGTCTCTGGTTTCTGGCTCTGACATTGACTGAGGCGGGAAAATGTTGCTTCTCATCCCTGACAACCGAGCTGTAGGGGGTGGGATATTAGCACAGATTTCTGCTACTGTTAGAGTTGCCAACCTCCTGTTGGGGCCTGGAGAGCTCCCAGAATTATAATTGATCTCCAAACTACAGAGATCAGTTCCTCTGGAGAAAATGGTTGCTTTGGAGGGTGGGTGCTATGGCATTATACCCTGCTGAGGGCTCTCCCCTCCCCAAACCCCCTCCCCAAACTCAGGCTCTACCTCTAAATCTCCCAGAATTTCCCACCTCAGAGTTGGCAACCCAAGCTAATATCAAAGTAGGTATATAAAATTTCTTCTGAGTCTGAAGTTCTCACCCACTCCTTCATGCTGCAAAGATGCCCAAGGCCTCCATGACACACATATGTCAATCACAGGGGACTTACCAATACACTATAGTTTTAGATTTCTAACCCAGGCTCCTCCTGCTCCAGCTCAGCTGCTCGATAAAGGAGA
>NW_015186797.1:0-1001 GCF_001447785.1 Gekko japonicus
AAAGGACATTGCAGAGCTGGGGAAAGGACCAAGATGAGGGGGTCGGAACACCTTCCCTATGAGGAAAGGTTGGAAGAGCTTGGGACTTTTCAGTAGAGAAAAGAGACCACTAAGGGGGGGGGGACGATGACACAATAGAGGTTTATAAAATGATGCATGGGGTGGAGAGAGTCGACAGACAAATGTTTCTCCCTCTCCCAATACTAGAGAACTTGGCAGGGAACAGCGTTCCGTGCGCCTTGGTGTTTAGTCATGCCGGCCACATGACCACAGAAACGTCTTCGGACAGCGCTGGCTCTTCGGCTTGGAAACGGAGATGAGCACCGCAACCCTAGAGTCTGATTCGACTGGCTTTCGAGCAAGGGAACCTTTATCTTTTACTTTACACAGAGATTGATCGAAATGTGGAATTTGTTGCCAGAGAATGTGGTGACGGCCCCAGGGATAAACAGCTTTCAAAGGGGATTCGATAGACTCCTGGAGGATAAGCCTATCAGTGGCTGCTAGCCAGGGTGACCGAAGGGAACCTTCACATTCAGAGGCACTAAGCCTCTGAATCCCAGAGCCAGAGGGCACTCTCAGGGGAAGGCCTTAGCCTCTATGCATGACAGAGGAAGTCCATTGGCTTACCCTGGCAACTCAAGAAAACGGGGCATGGTGGAGGGAATAAAGGGGCTTGCATTCGGCAATGCAAGACATCCAGAAGCATGGCACAGTGGGCAAAACAATAGGTAAATAATGAATAAAATGCTGTCGGGCAGGTACCATGTTTAGCAGGAAGGCGGGGCCATCTCTACAGTGGCCACACAGGTAGGAACGTCCAAACGTCATGTTTCCTTGCCATATGCTGTCATTGTGAACCTTATTCATTTAGGACATGTTTTTCTGCTGGTGATGGAAACTGCTATCATGTCACAGCCAGCATGGCAACCCCATTGGTTTTTTTCAAGGCAAAAGAGGAACAGAAGCGGCTTGCCATTGTCTACCTCTGCGTAGCAACC
>NW_015186798.1:0-918 GCF_001447785.1 Gekko japonicus
ACCTCACAAAGGGGGTATGGCTTGCATCTGAAAGTGGGTGGGGCTGTTTCAACTATCAGCGAGCTTCCAGTGGTGGTTTGTAACCTTCCCATGCATATGAAAGACCTTAACTATGGCACCCACCAGTACCTTTCCTGGTACCTGCCAAGTGCTTATAGAAAGTGGGGGTGGCTAGGTAGGGCTTTTCCCAGCTGGGCATCTGATTGGCTGTGTAGTTTAAAAGGAATCCCATCACACTCATTTACGCATAACCATGATGCAGTGCGTCTTTGTACAATTGTGGCCTTTGGGGCTCTCGTATCGGTTATGCTATCTCTCTGTCTCTGGATCCTTTCCCAGTTGGACTGATGGTTTGGGGGAAATCTCCCGAAGTTGAAAAGTGGGAGTGCGGAGTCTGGTGGGGGAAGTTTCAGGAGGGCCCCCCCCGATGATGCACTGAATATTTTAGCAAGGTTTTAGAAGAAACTGCCACGCCACAGGTAGCTGAAAACGTTTTGATACGGCCGGCACAAATGTTCTCTTTTTGTCCCCTTTGTTTGCAGCCTCCGTCTTCGCGTGTCTCGCGATCGCGCTGGGATTCTATCGATTCTGGAAATAAAAGAAGCGAGTTGCGGGAACAAAGGACGCCGCGAGCCCTTCTCAATCTCGCCTCCCGCGTGTCTCGGATTTGCCCCTCCGGCAAGCGCTTTCAGAGCCCTTTAGTGTGGGGATGGATTTTTTCCAGCCTCTGTACCAAATGGGGTGTTTGCTGGCAAGCCCGACCGACCGGGCCGCACGTTCTCAGTCCCTTTCACCCGGGCTTCTCACATACCGGAGGCCAGCAAGACAATGGGGTAGAAGGCTTTGGCCCTAGTCACGTGTTCGGCTCTCTCTCCTCCGGCAGCTTTCCCAGCCGGGCTCTTTTTGTAGCAGGAACTC
>NW_015186799.1:0-912 GCF_001447785.1 Gekko japonicus
TAGTAGACAGGTAAAGTGAACAAATGAGTAAAGAAGAAAATATATATCAACAAATCATCAATATATCAATATTGTAGATCAATAAATAATCACAGTGTAGAAATTGAATTAAAAACTGCAGATAAAAATGGAAAAAAGAGGAATGTGGAACTGCAAAATATTTGTTCAGCGTGCACACGTGGCCTAACTCTTGCAATCCACCTTGTGAGAATACAAACATTTACAAAACTGCCTTGCTGGTTCAGAGCAAAATCCATTTACCTTGGCATTTTATTTCCAAAAGAAGTTGGTCAGCTTCCTTTTAGAATCACACACATCGCAGTTCCTAAAGGTCTTCTGTTATTTGCTCCCAGTATCTGTTATTCAGAGATACATTGCCTCTGAACATGGAGGGTCCATTTAGTTACTGTGACTCATCATAACCACTGACAGACCTATCTTCTATTAAAATTTCCCTGTTCTTTAATAATGCTTAGGTTAGTGTCTGTGGGAGCTATCATAGCAGGTCTACTCAAAAGTAAATCCCATGTTCTTCAGTGGGGCTTATTCCCAGGAAAGTGTCTTTACTATTGCAGTCTATATATTTTGTTGGTAGGTAGTGTATTCCATCTAAGCTTGGAGAACAGGGCTTCTATTTTGATTTGATTTGCCACATAAAAATAAAGAAAAAAGTGATAGATGAATCCTATTTATACTGTGTTCTTGGTACTGTAATACAGCTTGTCCTTTATTCTACCATAAACTTGTCCTATTTCCCACCTCTTTCCCCATAGGATCCCACTGGCTGGCACATCATGTTGGTTCTGTGTACCTCATTGCTATTTGAACTCGACATGTCCAATCGTTTACAGGGCCTTTTAATAAGAGGCTTATCATGTGTTGTCCTGACCTGGATGGCCCGGACTAGCTTGA
>NW_015186800.1:0-921 GCF_001447785.1 Gekko japonicus
ATTCATGCACACATAAAGTTAAAAGGTTAGGCATATAATTGTTGACAATTTAATTAATTAACTTAATTTAGATTCTGCCTTTGTGCCCATTGGGCTTCATTCTCCTTTCCTCCAATTTATCATCACAACAGCATAGTGAGGTAGGTTAGCTTCCATGGCAGAGTGGGAATTCAGACCTGGGCCTCCCAAATCCTAGACCAAGACTCTATTCTTTTAAAGAAACACAGTGCCTCAAATAAAAGAAAATACTTGAAATTCAACAAGTGTTGCCCTCTGCTTCCTCCCTCTGCTTCAGAAACATTAATTGTTAAAAGGAGAAGAAGCTGCTCTTATCTTACCATCTCTGAACCAGTACATATCTTAAATAAAGGTGATGAAGATTATATTGTTGAAGAAGTAGCACACTCAGTATCAAAGACAAAGTCTTGATCAGATTAAGAAATAAATAAATTAATTCAGTTTTCTTTCTCTGCAGCAATGGATTAAAGGACAGCTTTACCAACTCTGTACTCCGCACCCAAACCAGTTTTTCTAGCGTTCCCCTGTTACTATGTGTCAATGAGCTGAGAGGCAGGGGGATTCTCAGAACAGCCAAGAAGATAATAAAGGATTTGGAATCTAGGACATCTGGGGAAAGGCTGGGAAGACCTGGGTGTCTTCATCTTAGAGTAAAGAAGATTAAGGGGATAGCATGACAGCAGTTTTCAAATATCAGACAAGACGGACTAGAGGACATGTGCCAAGAAAAGCTACTGAGGAAGTATAGCAGGTACACTTATTTTATATTACAGAAGATTTAGTTGTCCTGCAGAACTGGGTAGATGGGTAGCCGCTTCCTTTACATATGGTTATTTGCCCTATAGTATATTACTTCAAAATGCAGACTTTCATCTATATACAAAACTGGGAATAAGGTCTGTT
>NW_015186801.1:0-951 GCF_001447785.1 Gekko japonicus
ATTTGAAGTTTAGTTTAGAGTAAAATAAATGTTGCAGTAACTACTCAGAGCCAGTTTGGTGTAGTGGTTAAGAGTGCGGCCTCTAATCTGGGAGAACCGGGTTTGATTCCCCATTCCTCCACACACAGCTGCTGGATGACCTTGGGCAAGCCATAGTTCTGTCAGAGCTGTCCTTGAAAAAGAGCAGTTTCTGTCAGAGCTCTCTCAGCCCTACCTACCTCCCAGGGTGTCTGGCGTGGGGAGGGGAAGGGAAAGGAGTTTGTAAGCTGCTCTGAGACTCTGAGTGAAGGGCGGGGTATAAATCCAATCTCCTCCTCCTCTTCTCCTCCTCCTCGCAGTTAACACTGAAGAAACAGCAACACTTTAAACAGTTTTCCTCCATAAAGTCTAATAGCACTGATCCCATGGGCTGCCTTCAGACAGATAGGGTTGCCAACCTCCAGTTGGAGCCTGGAGACCCCCTGGAATTACAGCTGATCCCCAGAGATCAGTGGACAAAATGGCTGTGTCGGCTGATTCCGCCATGGTTTGGGCTGTGTTCTCCCTGCTCCCCCGCCTTCCCTCCACTGCCCTCCCTCCTCCTGGAATGTGCTCCAGGTTTCTTCCCGTTATCCCTCTTGTGGCCTTGAAGCTGTGCTTGGCTGCGCCGCTTTTTCCAGCTGAGAGCCAAAGGCCCTTTTCTTTTGAGCGTGCTTGCTTGCTCCTGCTTATTGGTCTGTGTCCATCAGGGGGACCTATATGAACTAGGTTTAATAGTCCGTATTCCCGCCTAGCCCCCCATTCCTGACACAAAGTACCTTTCTCAATAAACTGCACCTTTATCAAGGAACGTTGTTGAGCGGGCTTCTGGTCTGGCCGTTGCAAATCGCGGTCGCAACTTCGGGAGGCCCACACACGGTGAAGGGAAGGGATCCGCGTAAGTGGAGACCCTGATGAGCCCCAGGAAGGGGC
>NW_015186802.1:0-915 GCF_001447785.1 Gekko japonicus
CACCACACTGATCGCCAGGGTTGATTCAGGGGATCTGGCTGGCTAGGTGGGCGCCTCCTCCCTCCCTCCCTCCCTCACCACTCTGTGTGTGTCCCTCCTAAAGCTGCATGCTTGGTGGAAGAGGACAACCAGCCCAGACAGAAGGAGTAGACCATGCTTCAGTCAAGGGTGTACAATAGCTATGCTCCCCTGCTAGAACTCACGGTCCATTTGTGGTGTCGGACTAGAGGAATACTCACAATACAGCAGGAGACCCGAATATTATGACTGATACAGCCCAGGGAGAGGGTGGGGGGTGAGAACCAGATTCACTCTGCCAAGTCAAGATGCATTTATATGACCTGTCAGCACCTACTCAGGTACCCTAGGTTTGACAGCTCAGGGTGGGGAAATTCTTGGAGGTCTGAGGGTAGAACCTGGAGAGAGCAGAGTTTGGGAGGGGGAGGGAACTTGGCTGCAATGTGTGGCCATACAGTTCAGCCTCTGAAGCTGCCTTTTTCTTCAGGAGAACTGATCTATGTAGTCTGAAGACTAGTTCTAATTGCAGGAGGACTTCAGGCCCCTCCTGGGGCTCTTTAACCCTATGAAACCTTGAGCACAAGGCCCTTGGTTTGAGGGTTCTTGCCCACCCAGTTCCAGGTTCTGTCAGTGGACAGGTGGAACATGACTGCACCTGTGAAGTACCTGCCTTTATTTTCCACAGCATGCTTCTTAATCCAGCAAATTGCATCCCTCAGTTCCAAAGGGCTGCAGTGACATTTCAATTGTCCCCAGCCATAATAGGCACAAAATTTTCAATAGTTAGGCGAGAAAGGCTAATAGATTTTCTGGTTCCAAGTAGTAAAAGAAATGGTTCTTCTAGAGACAAACGGTGGCAGTTCTTTAGCTGAAGGCTCAAAGGAATGGCATCATAAG
>NW_015186803.1:0-908 GCF_001447785.1 Gekko japonicus
ATGACCTGTTGAAGCACAAAGGCTAAAAATTGGTGGCAACTGTGCCCCAATCAGCACCAGCATCCTGGACTGGGCTGGGCTACTTCCAGGTGGCACTCTAGGAATTTCCACTGATATCTATGGTAAAGACCATAAAGACTTCGGAAAATCCCTTGAGCATCACCATGGATGGCCATCCCGCCCCCTATTTTCTCCTGCTCCTCAAATTAGCAAGGGCAAAGAACTGACAGTATGGGGATTGCCCACTTCCTGCAGGCAAAGGGTAAGCCCATGTTCTTCATATGAAACCCAGTTTAAGACTAATGGTGGTTAATAAGCCAATTTCAAACCATAGTTTTAGCTCCTGGCTAATGGGCTTTCAAGCAAGGGAAATCTTTACCGTTTTTAAATTGGCCATAAATAACCATAGTTAGTGTAGAATCATAGAATCACAGAGTTGGAAAGGGCCACACAGGCCTTCTACTCCAACCCCTTGCTCAATGCAGGAGCATCACACGGGCTGCTCATATTTAACTTGTGGTCTACCTGTTCCCCAAGATCTCGTTCACACACACACACACACACACACTGCTACCCAGAAGTGTATCCCACATCCAGTATGCGTGTTCCTCATTTTTGTTACCCAGATGCAGAACTCGGCACTTATCCTTGTTAAGTTGTATCACATCCGCCCACTTTCCCCCATGTGCTCAGATCTCGTAGAATTCTATCTCTGTCTTCTGGTGTGTTTGCTGCTTCTCCCAATTTGGTTAGTGCAGATGATCACAGAAACCCTGGTTAGTCTTATTAAACCAGGGTCTTGCATTATGTCAGAATCAAGCCACTGAATCAGTCTGTCTGTCTTCCATTGTGTCTGTGTTTGTGTGTCCCTAATAAGATCAAAGGATCTGCGGTGGCTCAAGTGGTTA
>NW_015186804.1:0-924 GCF_001447785.1 Gekko japonicus
GGACAACCTGGCTGCCTTGGATGTTAGTAAAACTGCACTGTTGACCCATCCTCAAATCAAAGGGGCAAAGAAGGTTCCTGGGGAGTATTTTTCTGTCTTTGCTTTGTTTTCCTGTTTCCTTATCTCCCCCCCTCCCGTGTTTTTGTTTTGAAGAAAGGTGGAGACAAAGCAGAGCTTAACTTTAAACTTCTTTAAATACTTGTGAAAGCTCCTACCCTGTCACATATTTTTTTCCTCAATGAACATTTTGTTGAGATTTTGTAAACATTGCAAAAATAATACAAAAATACACAGCAAAGGTATACAGCTCATATAATGGAACTTAACGTCAAGATAGTAGTACATAAAAGAATCAGACATTTGTAAAAAAACAAAAAAATCACTGCACGGAGGTTCGTGATACAGGACATAGTATCTAGTGCATAGGTTTTACCACAAACATAAGTCTTCGATCTCTGCCACATATTTTGTTCGTCTTTAAGGTGCTACTGGACTCTTGCTCTTTTCTGCTGCTGCAGGCCAACTAACACGGCTACCCATCTTGACTTAACTTTAAAGTTCCCATGAGAGAGAGTTGGCCAAATGGGATGGCAGACTTTCCCATAGCCCATAGTGCTATCTAGACATTGGGGAGGTTCCATTCACTGTGCAGCTGAGCAGCTGCTTTGTACACAGAAGGCCCCGTGTTCATTCCCTGGCATCTCCAGTTAAGGATCTCTGGTAGGAAGACCCTTTTCTGCAGAGAGGCTGGAGAGCGACTGCCTGTCGGAGAAGACTGCACTGGAGTAGACAGACCAGTGGTTGAAATCAGTATAAGGCCAGTTCCATACACGTTTAAGGGGATTGGTGGTGGAAAGGGCCATCAAGTTGCCCTTGACTTGCGTCGACCTCTCGTGGCGTTTTCAAGGCAAGAGATGAACAGAG
>NW_015186805.1:0-911 GCF_001447785.1 Gekko japonicus
GCCAGGGCTCCTTCCCGCTCGGCTCCAGCAATCTGCGGAGCCTACCGCAGGGACTTCCTCCGTCTGAGTCTGCACTCAGAAGTGCTCTCCTTCCAATAACCCCTCGGTGCACGCACACACATACACTTAAAAAACCAAATAAACAAAGCTCTCTGAGCCTTCCCACCTGCGACCGCAGCAGCAGCAGCCTGGATGCTTGCTTTTCCTTGCTGGCTCCTGGACCGCCCCTCCATCCCCTTCTTCACCTCCTTTCCCTCACCGTGTGGCCTCCCCGCCCCAGCCAAGAGGAAGGGGCAGCTGCCTGACTGAAGCCAGCTGGGGTCCAGAAGCATGCCAACAGACCAAAAACTACTGTGGTAAAATTAACAATGACACATTTAATAATTCTATGAGCAACAATGTGTGAATGTATTAATCCTACAATATGGTTAGATAATTCAGACGTAGGCAAAGCAAAGTCCAACATGATCATATCCTCGATGAGCACACCAGTTTTTACACTCACACCAATCTTCCTCATGAGTAAGAAGTCCTATAAAGTTGGAAGATGTCAACCTCTTGATTCAGCTTAGTTTCTTTTTAAAAACAGTATAGCTTCTTATTTGTTTTCTTCTTAGTCAAATTCTCTTGAAAAAAGCATAATTATAAGGAGTGGGAAAAGACATGAAGCTAAATGGAATGGTTTTGTTATGATTTTTAACTAGAATAGTTGTTAGACTTACTTTCAGTTCCATTGCAAGTACTTGAATAGGAGCAAGCCAATTACTAAATTTCTAGTCGTAGCAACCAGTCCAATTTTTTTTTGTGGCAACAGGCCTACTTTGAATTGGCTGGAATTTGCTTCCTTTCTCACGTTGTTGGCTGGTAGCTCTCTATTAGGGGGTAGCATTTCAGTATTCTTATTTATGTGG
>NW_015186806.1:0-940 GCF_001447785.1 Gekko japonicus
GAAAAGAAGGGATGCTGTTGTTTCTGATACCATGTGTACCTTTATAGATCTGATCAGGACAAACGGCCTGTTCCAGATTTTGCGGGGGGGCCACATAGAGAGTCCCCCTCCCACCCATTCACCCACATGTCCCACCACCTGTCTGTATATCCCTCCTTACCCTGCTCACCAGCCCTCCCACTGCACATACTCACAGCCATCTGCAACAGCCCTTTCCCTGGTATTACTAGGCAGAGTGTGCAGCTGGACACATGGGTGGCAAAGCACTCACAAATAAGCAGGGAGGGAAATGGCATGTTGTGGGGGTCGGCCACAGGGGGCCCAACCAGAAGCCCTGGCCCTTGGCAGTTGCCCCCCATGAGGGTACACTGATGCCGACCAGTGGAGTACTAGGTTTTGGTGTTGACCTTTAAGGCCTTGAGCGTTCTGGGACCCATGTATTTTCGGGACCACCTCCTCTGGTATGTCACCCAAAGAGCCCCATGCTCTACTGAGAACAACTTTTTGGTGATCCCCGACACGAGAGACATCTGGCTGTCCTCGACCAGTGTCAGAGCTTTTTTAGCCATAGCTCCCACTTAGTAGAACTCTCTGCCAAATGACATGAGTGCCCTGTGAGACCTGATGCAGTTCCGCAGGGCCTGCAAGGCAGAGGTGTTCCATCAGGCTTTTGGCTTTGGACAGTTATAGGCACCATTTTGGCTGACACTCCCTCCCCCTTTTTCCCTACCTCCTCCCACCCACCCCCTTCATGGTGATGACACAGTCTAAAATCTGATGAATTAGCACCATTCAAGAATTGTTTTAACAAATTTATTTAAATAGTTTTTGTTTTATTATGATACATGTTTTATCACTATTTATCACTTAGAGCCCTGAGTCCTCCGGGATTGGAGGATCCATCAGTCTAAAAGATAGATGGATAGATGGATGGATGGAT
>NW_015186807.1:0-936 GCF_001447785.1 Gekko japonicus
TGTGGAGATGAGCTGTAATTCTGGGAGATGCCCAGGTAACCACCTGGAGGCTGGCATTCATAGGAAGATCTGTGGTTCAGTGATCGTAGCCATACAACCATCTGTCGGGAAGGTTCCAGCTTTGGATTTCCAACACTGACCAAGAGTTGGATCTCACAAGAGTTGGATCTCAGAATAGAAGGACTCGTGGGCACTCAATGAAATTGCTGAGCAGTTGGGTTAGAACAGATAAAAAGAAGTACTTCTTCACCCAAAGAGTGATTAACACCTGAAATTCACTGGCATAGGAGGTAGTGGCGGCTACAAGCATGGATGGCTTCAAGAGGAAATTAGATAAGCATACGGAGCAGAGGTCCATCAGTGGCTATTAGTCACAAGGTACAGATAGGAACTCTCAGTCTGGGGCAAGGGATGCTCTGTATTTTTGGTGCTGGGGGGGGCAACAGTGGGAGGGCTTCTAGTGTCCCAGCCCCACTGATGGACCTCCTGATGGTACCTGGTATTTTTGGCCACTGTTGGCCTGGATGGGCCATTGGCCTGATCCAGCATTGGCTTCTCTTATGTTTTTATGGATGAGATGGCCCAGAAGACCCCTTCTTCTTTAGGACTCAAGTTTAGGGCATATTTCATATAGAGAAAGTAGGGTTTCTAGTTGGTGGCTGGCACCCCGGTGGGAGGCTGGGGGCAGGGACATTTGGGGGCATTGTTGGATCAACAGTGTGACATCATTTCCAGGGCAAATGGACACCACTGCATTGACACAAAGCTCTAGGATTCTTGGAAACTCTGCCAGTGCCCCCCTTGCTCCATCCCAGTCTCTCACCAGGTACTGAGAACCAGAGTGGCCAGGTCTCCCACTCTCTCATTTAACCATAGAGTTTAGTGAATCCTAGAGCGTCCCATAACATCACTTCAGTGATATAACAGTTTTTACAG
>NW_015186808.1:0-910 GCF_001447785.1 Gekko japonicus
TTTCTCCTGTGAATCCTTTTCAGGCAGCATTATTTCAGGTAGTATTATTAGTATTTTTATTTTATAATAATAAAGTACAAAAAAAGGACAAAAAACAAATGACAAATAGAAACACAGAAACATAAAGCTGGAAGGGACTTCTAGGGTCATCTAGTCCAACCCACTGCACAATGCAGGAAATTTACAACAACCTCCTTCCCCCATTCCCCCAGTGGCTCCTGCTTTATGCCCAAAGGAATGCAAAAAATCTTCAGGAATCCTGGGCCAATCTGGCCTGGAAGAAAATTCCTTCGTGACCCCAAAGTGGCAATCAGCATTACCCTGGGCATATAAGAAAGGGGGATATATTATTCTTGAGGGGATATATTATTAACGTTTAATTTTTTTTATAAAGAAAGGGCCACAAAAGCTGAGCGTCTGCTCATCCCTTCCTGCCCTCCCTCTCACGATCTGCCTAAATTCACAGAATTAGCATTGCTGTCAGAGGGTGATCTAGCCTCTGCTTGAAAACGTCCAAAGAAGGAGAGCCCACCATCTCCCGAGGAAGCCTGTTCCGCTGAGGAACGATCAGGAATTTCTTCCTAATGTTTAGCCGAAAACTCTTGATTTAATTTCAGTCCACTGGCTCTGGTCTGACCTTCTGGAACAACAGAAAAACAACTTCTTGTGCTTAGAGCATAAAGAAGATGCTCTACCACTGAGCCCTTTGCTGAGCTGCCACTGCCTGCAGCCTGGCCTTTTGCAGGAGCTTGGTCGGCAGAAATGACTAAGTGATGATGCCAACCCCCGATACCCTGACAAAGCCTGACCCGCTGATTTGTGCCACTTGAGCTACTGCCAAAGACAACAGAGAAACCGGGCTGTTGTTTTATGAGAATCTGGTAATCCTATCCCCAGTCTGAGACCCTGA
>NW_015186809.1:0-905 GCF_001447785.1 Gekko japonicus
CTGTTCCAACTGTCCTGGAGGCTCTCTCTCTGGTCCCTTAGCACAGCCAAAGTTTGCTTGCTTGCAGACACTGGCGGTCTTCTAAGCAGCCCCCTGCACCCGAATTATACCTCACGGTGAGCAGGTCAGGAAGATTCTTGCCACGGCTCTTGGCTTCTTCAAGGCCACGTGCAGCATTCCTGGCATTCATCAAGCTGTCGCCTTCAGTCTCCTTGCTTGCTCGGAACGCGTAGACATGTGTATTCAGGCAAGTTCATGGGTTTTCCTTCATTCCTCCATCATGAATAATTCTGCCTCTAGGCTTGGATCTTTATTCTTTGATTCCCCAATCCCCGTCCTAGACTAATTAGAGATTGCTGCCTTAACCCAGCTGGTTCCCATTTACTTAGATTATAGGACGTACTGATTCTGACTACACTTACAGGCTTTCTATCTGAGAAGATTCTGCAAGTCAGTATCTCTGACATGAGATACTTTGGGTTTGGGGTGGGGAGGGACCTCAGCAGGCTATAATGCCATAGAGTCCATAGAGTCCACTGGCCAAAGCAGCCATTGTCTCCAGGAGAACTGATCGTGGTCATCTGAACATCAGTTGTAATAGCTGGAGATTTCCACGTGCCGCCTGGAGGTTGGTTTATATTAATTTGGGGCTATGCAGTGGCAGGTAAGGTAGAAAATCACCTTCTTCTATGCCATGTTTTCTGGGTTACAAGGGTCTGGAAAGTGGTTCCATAGCTAATTGCACGGTTGCCAACTCTGGGTTGGGAAATAGCTGTAGATCTGAGGGGTAGAGCCTGGGGAGGGCAGGGTTTGGGGTGGGGAGGGACCTCAGCAGGGTATAATGCCCGAGTCCACTGGCCAAAACAACCATTGTCACCAGGAGAACTAATCTTGGTCATCTGGAG
>NW_015186810.1:0-912 GCF_001447785.1 Gekko japonicus
TTGTATATGAATGAAACTACAGATCTGAACTGAAATACATTCTTTAAAGTGAGGCTATTTGTGCAGTAGTAATTTGACCTTCCAATGTGCCATCAGACGCAGTGCCGGGTGAATTGGGTTTTTTCCTCTGCTGGGTGTTTCCGGCGTGCTGCAACGAGGGATCTCTGATGCAATGGGAGCACGCCGGAGCAATCACACCGGGAAGTCCGTCTGCGGTCCGTCACAAACCCGTTTGATAGTGCACTTTCCCTAGTATTTTTTAACTCCGCTTCTTTGGTGGTACAAAACGGGTTGGCGACGGGTGCGGGACACTTGCCGGATGTTCCCGTGTGATCGCGCCGATAAAATCTGCCTGGCATTCGTGCGTATCGCGCGGCTACTTCTGCGTGTTATCAGGACCTTTAGATTATCTGTGCTCATGGCATAGTTAGTGTATTAGAAGAGGTGTTTTTCCCCCTTGTAAGAAAATCGCATGTAGGATCCCACAGAGGATTTCCATCCATGGATACAACTCCTTCACTGCAGTTCAAAGTGGCCCTACAGTGCTGCTCCTGGGGGTGGGGAGCCCTCAGGAACAGTGTGAGGGGGAGGTCTGCCTCAGGATGGAGAAATCTGTGACATCCCCCTCCCCAATCTGTGGAAATCCTTTCTAGGATTCCTCCTTTAAAAACCCCCACAAAACTGCCTAAATTTGAATTGGTTTTGGGTGGTGGTGGTAAAAACGTATGTTAAAATGTTTTTATCTGATCTGCCACTAATTGACCAGGGATACCGTTGAATCTATAGCCATGTTTGAATATATTAACTGACTTCGATTACACCCTTAATAGAAATGTAAATTTTCCTTTTTGCTTGCTATTAGTAGAAACAGCACCATGAACCCCTAGGAAGGTAGAGTGATAATTCCCATCA
>NW_015186811.1:0-932 GCF_001447785.1 Gekko japonicus
ACATATCCATGTAGGTACATTTAACTTATCGGGAACAGATTAACTTCAAAAAGGTTAACCTGGTACAGCTCCAAGCCCGGGTTAGAGAGAGGAGAGGAGAGGTCCTATCAGTGTTCCCTCTAAGCTGTGGGGTCTTGTGAGCAAAAATTCTACTTTGTGAGCTACTGGCATTAAAGTTGTGAGCGAGCGATTTCACTGCTGGATAAACTAGTTTGCTCTGGAGCCCTCCTTCCTGAGCCAAGACAAAAATGTGTGAGCCGGAGGCTCAAAACTGTGAGCTAGCTCACACTAACTCAGCTTAGAGGGAACCCTGGGTCCTATATACAGGGGTCATTTTGTAGAAGAAGTGGTACAGGAGCTCATTAGCATAACTTATTTGCATATGCCACACCCCCTGACATCACCAGAACTGTGTCAGAAGGCAACATCCTTTACTGCCGGAGCTCCGCTCCTGTGTGCTCCTGCAGGAAATGACCCCTGCCTATATAAGATGAAATGGAAGGCAAGCAAGGGCCAGAGAGGCTCAGCATCTAATCCTTGAGGGGGGTGGGGCCAATGGCCAAGTGCACCTGGGAAAATCCCCTTAACCCTTTGCCTCCCAGATCCTCTTCAATGCAGAGTTCCAATATCCAACAAAAAGTACCTCAATTCACTAACAGGTTGCTTCACTCGAGCACGAACGTGAATCATTTCTTTGCACCGACGTTTTCCCTTCAGGGTGCCCTTGAGGCATCAAGAGATGCGAATTCCCAGGTGTCCCTTGGATGACAGATGCAGCTGCGGCACAGACAAAAAAAAGTTAAACGACGTGATGGAGGAACAGGAAGCATCACTTTAATGTCATGTCAGCCCAGGTTAATTCCATCAGGGAACAGGGTTTTAAATGGCTCAGGAGCAGAGAAGCTTTTAGCAGATGCACACTGTTTTGTTTT
>NW_015186812.1:0-921 GCF_001447785.1 Gekko japonicus
AAAGCATAAAATTAATTTTCTCAAATCCATGATCCCTACAGCTTTGTGAATTTACCAAGGTCTGTGAACAGCCGCTTCTGTCACACACTGGTTATTCCTGATGAAAGGGTGTTGTTTTTTGTTTTTTTAAAATCAGCCTTAGTGGGTGCCAAGTGTTCTCCAGATGAAGTCTGATGAAGAGAAAAGATCTGATCTTTGGGTCTATCCGCACCTTAAAACTTCTTTTGCCTTCTAAATTCTGACTCCAAAAAAAAAATCAGCATTCTGTTTTGCAGTTCATTGCTAATTCTATGAACATCTGCAGGGTTATAGTCCCATCGTCTGTCCTGTCTGTCACTGCTAACACCCATTTCCATTTCAGAATGGTTATTAGAATTATGAGACATTATACATTCTTCAAACATAGTAATCATTCGTCAATAGCATGTAGGAAGAAAAGAGGGCAAGGAGTGAAAGAGCGAATTAAAGGAAGGCATTCATTGGAATGGGGCTCAGAATTAATTTAGAAACAGGTGTAATGGAAAGGCTCTTAGCAAGGAAATATCACCTTCATGGCTTCAACAAACAGTGGTGACAAATTGGGTGTACCAAGGTTAATGCTTTTATTTCCAAGAATACTCTTGCATTTGGATTTTACCAATCAGAAATGGGGACCTCCTGACAAGAAATGTAAGTGAACACAAATGTAATGTAAAGGGTTGAAATATGGAAAGAGAACATAAACCACCTTAACTCAGGTACCAGGTAGAATGTAAAAGAGTAAAACCTCTATATTTAGGTGCCAAGTACAGAAAGTCTCCTCAATTATTGAGAGACCCCATGGACAGTGCACAGAAGGATTCATCAAAGAGGTTAAAACACAACTACTACACACATGTACTTTGGAAACTTTTTGCTGGAGTGAGCGACTCAGCATGTCTG
>NW_015186813.1:0-917 GCF_001447785.1 Gekko japonicus
TGATCCTCAGACATTGTTTGCTGACATAGCCAGTCTTAGCATTGAAACTTGTATTTCATCGGGGAAGGGGGGCGGTGAAGTAGGAAAGCGTCTTCCCACCAGGCCCAGAGACTTCAATAAATCCTATTTGACATTGTCACATTAGGGGGAGGAGCTTAGTGATGGCTTCTGGGCACTGTCTTATTCTAAATCATTTATGTAGGTTTAAATGGAAAGGGGCGGGGTCTCAGTCTGTTTTCTCAACCATGCTTCAGGAACTCTTATTAGCTGTCCAGACCAGTTAATGGCGTTTGGCTGATAGCGTCTCTGCTTTCCGATCCCACAGCAACCTCAACCACTTGGCAACAAGTTCTTAGAACTCTCAGGTCTTGGAAATGATAGTAGCAGAATATTTTTTTATAAATGATCTGGATGAGGGTGTGGAGGGGCTACTCGTTCAATTTGCAGATGACGCTAAATTGGGAGGAGCAGCGATCACACCAGAAGACAGAGATAGAATTCAACAAGAATTCTCAGTAGCAGTGTGTGTGAACAAGGTCTTGGGGTAAGGGGGGACCAAAAGTTAAATATGAGCAGCCATTGTGATGCAGCAACAAAAAAGGCTAATGTGATCTTGGGGTGTATGAACAGAGGCATAACATCCAAATTGCAAGATCTCATAGTCCTAGATGCATCTTCATTCTGATCTAGTAGGGAACTTCTGATATTCTTTGGAATATTAGCTGTGGACTTTGCATAGTCTCCCAGCACAGCATATTAGTACACCTGAAATAACTATTTTTTTTAAAGAACAATTTCCAGTATAGATTCTGGTCAGTAGCCACATTGGTCTGAATCAACAGAACAAATTTTGAATCCAGTGGCATCTTTAAGACCAATAAAGCTTAACTCTGGGCAGGGCTATTTTGGGGCAGGAA
>NW_015186814.1:0-918 GCF_001447785.1 Gekko japonicus
GGTTCGCCATCACTGACCTAGGTGGTATATGGCAGGACTAGGCTAGCAGGAAGAGGGAATGATTGGTGAAGTGCTGAAGGTACCAGTCTTGAGCACCCTTCTAACCTTTCTTGCCTTGAGGAAGGGAACTCAAAAGGCATTTGAATGCCTTCTGAAGGCAATTAAATGCCCTCTGCGCTGTTTTCCCCCTAAGAACGGATGCACTGGTCCCTTGAAAGGAAGGGCTAGAAACAAGCTCGGAGCCCTCCCCCTTTAAAGACAGGCCTTCAGAGTAATTTAATTAACTCGAACTGCCCCCTTAAAGACTTAAAGGCCCTCCGAACAAACAAAATATATATCCCTGGCTACAGGGTTGGTTTGAACACATGAAGCTGCCTTATATTGGAACAGAACTTTGGTCCAGCAAGGTCAGTATCCCCTACTCAGACTGGCAGCAGCTCTCCAAGATTTCCAGGAGAGGTCTTTTGCAGTCGCCAACTGCCTGATCATTTCAACTGGAGATGCCAGGGATAGAACCTGGGACCTTCTGCATGCCAAGCAGATATTCTGTCACTGAGCCCTGGGCTAGTTATTTTCTCTTAGTTTATCCTACCTCTCAGGGCTGTTGGGAGAGCAAAATGGAGGTGTGGGGGGGGGAAAGGACTGTCAATCCCCACCTGCACCCTAAGATCCTTTATAGAAGGCTGGGGTAATAAAACTAGATAGATGAAAGGAGAGATGACAATACACTGAGTTCCTGCCATGAGGCATGACCAACAGTAGGAACTGGTGTTAATATTTTCTTCTAAGGTTTCTTTGGTTTATGACTGGTTGCCCATTTATACAAACTACAGATTCTTCTGAGGGATGTTCTTCTGAGATGGGACTATCCTGGCTGTATTGAAAATTACACCTGAGATAACTTGTAATAGTCTTAAC
>NW_015186815.1:0-918 GCF_001447785.1 Gekko japonicus
TATGGGAAACATGCCCAGCAAAGTGGTTCCTTCCAACCAGAGCTGCAATGATCCAGACGGCTTGTCACTACAACTTGAGAATTTCCCAAAACATGTAAAAGAACAGCCCTGTACATTGGTTGTACATGCATTCATTGTAACTTGTGAACGGGGCTAGTTACAGATTATACTGGATTTACGAAAGAAAACAAAAACTCACAAAATGTGAAAACGAGTTATTTGCAAAACTGATTAATACTTAAGAGCCTTAGCCAGTTTGGTGTAGTGGTTAAGAGCAGCGGACTCTAATCTGGAAAACCGGGTTTGATTCTCCACTCCTCCACTTGAAGCTAGCTGGGTGACCTTGGGCCAGCCACAGTTCTCTCAGAGCTGTTCTCTCAAGAGCAGTTCTCTCAGATCTCTTTCAGTCCCACATACCTCACAGGGTGTCTGTTGTGTGAGGGAAGGGAAGGAGATTGTAATCCACTCTGACTCCAAGTGAGGGGGGTATAAATCCAATCTCCTCCTCCTTCTCCTCTTCTTTCAAATTCATAAACAATGCTTACATTTTTCAAAAGTATCTGCCTTGAGGTTGATTTTTTTTTAATCCTGTTTTTATACATAGCAGTTCTGACAGTGTATCCTGCCTCTGAACACGGAGGTTAATTTCTTAGTTACACTGACTAATACCTTCAAGAACTGGTCTAATCTCACTTTCAAAGCTGTCTGTGCTAGCATTCAAATGTCGAATTTGAATTACAAAGTCTTTGGACAGGAGAAATCAAGCACATAGGAACTGTTGTCCTGTTGCCTATGGGATTTCCATCAGCAAAGCACGTCTTCCTTGCCTCTCGCCACTCACCGGGGGTGGGCATTTATCCATGACCTGCCTCGCCCAACAGCTGTATTGTTTATTGATTGATTGATCCAATTTATACC
>NW_015186816.1:0-891 GCF_001447785.1 Gekko japonicus
GTTTTCAGTGCGTGCTCTCACTTTTCATCAACGGCAACCAGGTAAACGTTGTCTGTGCCGATCCCCAAGAAAGCTGCTCCCTTCTGGATGGAGTAATGGCACTGGAAGGGAAGATAAGACAGAGGGGATCAGAGACATGCCTGCTCAAGACCTCTCTCTCTCTGCACACCTTGCTACATGATTTGAGCATTTTAGGACTGGCTATGGTGTATCTAACTTGGCTTGGGGGGGAAATTAGTTAAAGAACCCCCTCAGGAGAGATTGTGCCTCCTTCCACAAGGGGAATTTACCCCCACATGGAACACAGCATGCTGCTACAGTTTTGGGAAGCTTCCACATGAGATTGGGCTCTTTTCTGAGCATGGTACACCTGGGGCTTCAGGGTTTTGCCTTTGAGCTGGAACAAAGAACCTCCTTTGCTCTGACACAAAGAAGGAAATGTGGGGTGGCTGCAGATGGATCATCCACTCTGCTTAAGGCCAATTGGGGGAAGGAGAGCTGAGCTGCACCTTACAAATGTCAAAGCCCAACCAGGGGTAGTCTTAGACAATGGGCATCAGGGGCAGTTGCCCTTTGGACCCTCACTGGGAGGGGTACCACCTAGGGGTGTGCAATCGGTATATACCGAGCTGAATAAATACCCAAAAAATACCTTATCGGTGTTTTGGGGTATTTATTCAGCCGAATACAGATTAGACAAATCTGATTCAGCTACAGAAATAGCCACATCCGAATAAAATCAGTATTTGATATTATTCGGCTTTTATTCGGGTGCAGCACAGTCTCTTTAAATGTCTTCATTACTCGCTGAGTTGTGCTGCCGAGGCAAAATGACTCAATGAATGAAATTCTCCATTCATACAGGGACAGTCTCCATAGGGTATAATGAAG
>NW_015186817.1:0-899 GCF_001447785.1 Gekko japonicus
TGGTCATCCCCCCCCCCTGGCCTTCAGGGACTGCTGTACTGCCAGGTGCAGAACGGAACCACAATCCCCCCCTCCCCGAGCATGGAGTAGGAGGAGGGAGAGCTCGAAGGCACAAAGACAACCAAGACTTTTGAAAGCTGCCCTGTAAAGTTCTGAGGCTTAGACGCTTGAAAGCAAAATCCCAGGGTGTGTTTCAGTAGCAGAGCCTCTGCTTGGCCTGCAGAATGCGCCCCCCCCCCCCCCCAACCCCCCCCACCCCCGGGGGGAGGCAGGGGGGGGGAAATACCCAGAAGCCCCCCCCCAGAGAGCCAGCGGCTGCCAGTTGGGGTGGGGGGCCAAGGCGGACCCAGAGAGAGCCAGGCTCTGACACTGGAGAAGGCAGGCATTTGGCTCACACTCAACCGCCCCGTTTTGCGGCACAGTCACCGCCGCACGGTTTGCACTTTCTTCTTGCAATAACGAGCAGCAGGTTGCTTTCAGAAAAGCCGACCACCGAAAGCTTGAAGCACCACCTGACTCGGTGGTTTTTTGCGGAACAGCGCCAGCCGCGGAGTCAGGCCCGGAGCGCCCCTCCAGCCCTTTTCGCTGCCTTCCGAAAGGGGACAAGGAAGCCCAGCCGGCCGGCCGGCCGGCCGTCTGTGCGGGAGGGACTGTTTGGGGGCCGTGTGCTGGACCCGGGTTTGGGCCTGAGCCAGGGCAGGCCGACCTGTGGGGGGCTGCGTGGGCACCGGGGACTGCAGGACCCGCCCCAGCCCCTCTTGAGGTGGGTCGTCTGCCAGGGCCCAAGAATCCTGGCCGGGCACACGGAGCCTGGGCCCTGTCTGCGGGCCTCCCCGCCCTCACCTCCCCCACCCGCTGGGCAGCAGGGCGCTCCCTCCTGGGGCTTCCTGGGCTGCAGC
>NW_015186818.1:0-900 GCF_001447785.1 Gekko japonicus
TATATACCGCAGATTAGGAAAGGCACAAAGAAGTATAGAAAAAAGCCTGCATGGTTAAGAAACAAAGTAATGGAAGCTTTAAAAGGTAAGAAGGATTCCTTTAAGTGGTGGAAAGCTAGTCTCAGTGAGGTTGATAAAAGGGAACGCAGGCTGTAGCAAATAAAGTGCAAGTCTCTGATCAGGCAGGCAAAAAGGGAATATGAGGAGCATATAGCAAAAAACATAAAGACCAACAATAAAACCAGCAGGAAACCAGCCAGGAAGGCAGTGGGGCCCTTGGATGACCAAGGGGTAAAAGGAGTACTGAAGGATGACAGGGAAATGGCTGAGAAGCTGAATGCGTTTTTTGCCTCTGTCTTCACTAGAAGATGAGAAGTGCTTGTCCACTCCAGAACCGCTGATTTCAGGAGGGGTGTTGAAAGACCTGAATCAGATTGAGGTGACGAGAGAGGAGGTCCTACGACTGATAGACAACTTAAAAACTGATAAATCACCAGGCCAAGATGGCATACATCTGAGAGTTCTGAAAGAACTCAAATGTGAATTTGTGGCTCTCCTTACAAAAATATGTAATCTCTCATTAAAATCTGCCTCCATTCCTGAGGACTGGAAGGTAGTGTCGGGTAGCCCCACCATGGTGTTTTTCCCCTGATTCTGGAATGTGTAATGCTCTGCAGCTGTTTCTAGCTTCTGCCGCTTGTCTAGCCGTTGGCCTTGACCACTCCTAGCTTCCCCGCAAACCTTTTATTATCTCCCGCTCACCTCTGAACCATTAACCAGTTCCCTGTGCTCTGTGCTAATTGTTTATTGGCCTCTAGGTGTCAAGGGGTGTTGTATGAATCCACTATAATTATGATAGCCATTTTGCATGCCTTACTCTGATCAATAAAGCTGAACCTG
>NW_015186819.1:0-900 GCF_001447785.1 Gekko japonicus
TCAGGTCAAGAAAATGGAGCGTGGAGAAGGCTTAAGAACCCTCTCCCTGGTTCCCGGTTGAGATCAGATCCTGCATGCCTGAGAAATGGGTTCCCAGCACAGAACTCCAGGCACGTGTCTGCCAGATTAATTTTGTAACAAGTGAATCAGCTCTCAGGCAAGCAGCAAAGTTTATCAAGCTTCTAGTGGGCTACCATACATGGGTAGTGGCCTGTGTTTGGCTGGATTGGTCACAGGCCTAATGCAGACTCTATTTCATGCTAGGCAAGTATTAGTAGATCCAGCTAACAGTCCTCTAGTGGGCAAATGACATTTGGCTGTTGCTCCCCAGTTACTTCTTGCACATGTTGCAGCTGTCAGATTACAGAGGAGACAAATGGCAGCACAGGATCGGCATTGTGGAATGCTTTTGTTTGTCACCTCCTTCTTGGTGCTACATCAAGGCTCCCACGCAGAATGTTCAGCAGAGATGATCTTTTATGCAAAGCATAACGCAGAGCTTGTTTCTGCCCTGATTGCTTTTGACATTATCTTGCAGGCAACTAAAGTTCAATTGAGAAACAAATTGGCTTGGGACTCAGGAGAGGGGAGGAATACAGTTTAGAGAGACAACCATAAACAAATGTTGATTAGCAAGAAGATGGGATGGAGCCTGCACATCACAACAAGGTTATGGCCTTGCTCAAAACGTTTGGATTAAAAGGCTATCGACTGCATAAATAAAATGATTGCTGTGAAACTAAGCCTTGTTCAGTGGCAGTTGACAGCTTATTTTACTAGGCCTATTGGCTTCTATTTTTTTACCACATATTTTACACTAATAGGCAGAGTCAACACTGCACAATTTCAGTACTTTAAAGTGAGAAAGCATGGGTCAGAGGCAATGCTCCCTCTAAGCTG
>NW_015186820.1:0-917 GCF_001447785.1 Gekko japonicus
ACCTGGGAAATTCACGGTGGCACTAAGGCAAGAAGTTCTTTGCAAGTCTACCAGACAGTTGGGGAGGGGGGGTAAAATTAAGAACATAAGAGACGCCAATGTTGGATCAGGCCAAAGGCCCATCCAGTCCAACACTCTGTCAAACAGTGGCCAAAAATACCAGGTGCCATCGACATTCCAACCACATCTTCCATTCCCCCAGCTGCAGTTTTCACAAGATTTCTGCTCTCCCCCCACCCCAATCAGTGTTTGGAACAACCCTTCACTCTAATCAGGACAGTGTTTCCATAAAGCATGTGGAACTTGCTGGGGGGGGGGAGGGGTTTCCCTCACGCTTCCAATGGCTAGAAAACCCATTAACCATTTATTTGCTGATTGCAATGTGGAGATTTTGCATATGAACCTGGGAAATTCACGGTGGCACTAAGGCGAGAAGTTCTTTGCAAGTCTCCCAGACAGTTGGAGGGGTTTCCCCCCAAAAAAAACCTTTGCAAGTGCCGTCAGCAGAATCAGGGAAGGGCTTTGTCTACTCTACAGCCTCAAAACACACGAACACACACACACAGCCACCTCTGCAAACAGCCACCGCTGTAAGGAAGAAGATGCAAGCCTCGCAAGACAAGTGGGGCTCACCCTTCGGGCAACTGGCTGCGGCAGCAGCAGCAGCAAGAAAAGGCAGCACGTGCTAACCCCAGCTCATCCTGGCCCAACTGAGGGCTGCTGGGAGCAGGGGGCGGGGCTTAGCTGCTAGTGAGCTGGCCCTGGCTGCTCTTGGGAAGAAGAAAAGAAAAACCCACCGCTTTCAAAGTAGGAAGGGGATGCAGGGTGTGTGTGTGTGGCAAGCTGCAGGAGAGGGCTCCAAAAGCTGCATGGGGTTCGAGCCCCTCGGTCAGAGGTCGGTTCCTCCTCCTGGGAGG
>NW_015186821.1:0-1048 GCF_001447785.1 Gekko japonicus
CATGGTGCAATCGCTTTGTTCCTCTGTCTGTCTCATGTTTATCTCCCCCCCCACACACTTCTGTCCATACTCATTGGTATGTGCACAGGGCCAGGATCAGCACACCCTGAGGTGGGGCAGCTGCCAAGGCTCAGGGTTTCTCACGGGGCCCACTACTGTCAGCCTCCACCCACACTTTAATGCAGGAAACCCATGATCCCAGCTGCCTCCAGGGAAAGAAGGGCCGCAGATGGCCATGTGGCTGTGAGCATGGGCAGTGGAATGAAATAGCAATTTGTTTGTGTTTAGCCATAAGCCATTACAAACCGAGGATTAGAGTAAAATTTAAGATATAATAAAACCATACAATCAGAATAAAATTGAGTCAAAAGGTGTCTGCTAAGATCAATATTAATTAGTTCCCATAAGAACCATGTTAGCCCATATTTTCTTTGCAGCAAAGGCATATAAAGACGTTCTATAGGATATGTCGGCATCGAAATCGACTAAACTGCAGGCTGCAAGAATACAGTCTTCTCAGAAACTGAGTAGAAACGTAAGTCTGATAAAATCCCGGAGAGAAATTTTAACCTAGGTTGGGCATACATCGAGCATTCAAGAATATAATGGGGAAGATCCTCGATAGCAGAAGAGCCACAAATACAAAATACAAAAGCTCTGTTCCTTATAAATAGGTAAAGGTAAAGGTTCCCTTGCTCAAAAGCCAGTCGAGTCTGACTCTAGGGTTGCGGTGCTCATCTCCGTTTCAAAGCCGAAGAGCCAGCGCTGTCCGAAGACGTTTCCGTGGTCATGTGGCCGGCATGACTAAACACCAAGGCGCACAGAATGCTGTTACCTTCCCACCGAAGTGGTACCTATTTATCTACTTGCAATTTCTTGCTTTTTAATTGCTAGGTTGGCAGGAGCTGGTCATGCGTCAACTCGGGTCTCGAACTGCTGAACTACTGACCTTCCACAGCCTGCAGTTCAGCGTCTTAACCACTTGAGCCACCGCAGCTCCAACTGTTTTACTGTAGCGGCGTTGGCATTGATTCAAAACGCAAGGATG
>NW_015186822.1:0-891 GCF_001447785.1 Gekko japonicus
AGACAGAGCTAGTAGTCACAAAACTCAATTGGGGGGGGAGGTCCTCAACCAAGGAACCAAGGAACCTAAGCCCTTCTGCTCAGTGTGAGTAGAAGGACAGGTGCCTCAGAGCCCTGATAAGAACCAAACACCCCCAACCCCACTGTTCACAGGAGTAATGACTTCCAGTTCTCTTCCCTTTCTGACTCTGTCTCTAACTAATACGCAGTGCACCTGCTGCCAACAGAAAACAATGGCTGTGTGTGAGCTGGGGGTATATTTCATTCTGCTCCCATAGAGCAGAATGGGAGCTCTCTTATTGGCAGCCAGCGCTGTCTGTTGAGCTTCGGAGGGCCACTAGTGGTGTTTCCAGGACTGCAGAAGTCCATCCCCCCATTGCTCTGACAATCGGTGCCAGCATGTCTGCCACAGATGCTGCCAACATGCCCCACGATGAGACACCTGAACCTCCAAAAACCATGTGGAGGGTCATTGGAGGCTCGTTGGAATGAGACTACATGGATCTCAGCTTGTGAATCACAACCCAGGCGATTTTAGTCGGGAATCTAGGGTCGTGAGCAAGTTCGTGCCCATCCCTAGCTGCCACCGTAATGCCATACTACACAGTGATGGAGCCCTGGCAGTAACACCACTAGAACTCACAAGAACTACCTGGCTTTCACAGGCCACATCCAGCCCACAGGCCGTCAGTTGCTAGTCCCTAATAGCATAGTTAAACACAATGTTTTCAAGGAGGAATGTTCACCAGTGCAAAATGCCATAATGAAAACAGACAGCAGCCAACCAGCTTAGCAGGAGATGAAAAAAGTGTGGACTCCTTCCCATTGGCTGACCTGACTCAACCTCCCCCTGGCTCACCATCTCATTCATATGCTGCCACCATTTATTCAT
>NW_015186823.1:0-908 GCF_001447785.1 Gekko japonicus
AACAAGCACCATTGTTAAATTAAGTGCAGCCATTTTGCCTTGCAGCCTGTTAGGCCTGCAGGGCCAAAGGACATATGAGGTGTGCTGCAATCTGAACAGTGGTATATGTAGTCCAGCATCCTGTTTCACATAATGGCCAACCAGTTGCTGGGGACATCCAACTAGGATTGCCAGGTCTGGGTTGGAAAGTACCTGAAGACTTTGGGGGTTGGATGTGGGAGAGGGCTGGGCTTGGGGAGGGGAGGGGAGGGGAGGGGCCTCGCAGGTGCCAATGCCATAGAGTCCACCCTTCAAAGCAGCCATTTTCTCCAGGGGAGCTTATCTCTGTCATCTGGAGATTAGTTGTAAAAGTGGGAGATCTCCAGGCCCCACCTGAAGGCTGGTAACCCAATGTCCAACAAGGCACAGAGGCCAGGGTTTTCTCCTGCTGCTGCCTCTTAGCACTAGGTTTCAGAGGTTTACTTTCTGGATATGGATGGCTGGTAGCCATTGATGGATGTGCCTTCCATTAGTGTAACCGCCAAATTATGTGATTTGTCTTCTTTCTGATTCCAAACTAAAGCCACCCTTTCCACATAACCTTTGCCTAAACCCCTTAGCCTTCATTCCCAATTGAAATACCTAAGTTTACATAGCTGTATTTATTATTCATCCTCTGTTGTCTTTTTTTACTGGGTCTGAATTTATACTTAATGGGACCAGCATGAAGCAGTGGATAAAATGTTGGCCTCAGACTGCAGAGATCTGGGTTCCAATCCCCACAAAGGTATGAAGTTCACAGATTCAGTAGGAGCCAGTCTCTCAACCTAACCTACCTCAGAGTGTAATAGTGATAATAAAGTAGATGAGGAACATTATAAACTCTTAGAGGCAGGGATTTGTCTTTTGCATTTGTGCAGTGCAATGAA
>NW_015186824.1:0-912 GCF_001447785.1 Gekko japonicus
CTCTTGGGTTATTTTGAGGCACTTTCTGCTCCGGTGAGATGGAAGATGCCAGGATTGGCTCGTTGCTTGGGAAAGAGATGCTGTTTCGTGGCTGATTGCAAAGAAAGGGGAGACGGGTGTTTCCTTTCTATATGGCCCCATGGAGAAGGTTGCTAAGCGCAAAGTTTGTGGCCAAGCTGAGATTGTGACACACCCGGGTGGGATCAGCTCAGGGCTTTGGTAGTAGTCAATCGGGGTAGGGAATGGCCCCCAAAGTTCCTTTTTTGTTTCTGTTGCATTTAAACAGCCTGTGGTTTTTGTCCCCTGGATTCAAGCAGCAAATGACCGCCAGGAAACACATTGGTGCCATGATATCCTTGGTCACCATGTTGGGAGTCACTGGCATAAACCATGCTAAGATCCTAGCCCTCTGAGTGCTTAACCACTAAAGGTAACATAAATGAAGAAGAAGAGATTGGATTTATACCCCACCCTTCACTACCCGAAGGAGTTTCAGAGTGGCTTACAATCTCCTTTCTCTTCCCCTCCCCACACCCTGTGAGGTAGGTGGGGCTGAGAGAGCTCTCTCAGGAACTGCCCTTGAGAGAACAGCTCTGAAAGAACTTTTGACTGACTCAAGGTCACACCAGCAGCTGCATGTGGAGGAGTGGGGAACCAAATTCGGTTCTCCCAGATTAGAGTCCGCACTCCTAACTACTCCACCAAACTGGCTCTTAAAAAGTCTTAGAACTCCTGCAAAGAATCTTTGGGCTTTGGTCAGTCCTCAGGTGGAGACAGTGTGACAACCATCAAGCACATCTCTTCCCTGTTCCTTTTGCGTATAAAGTGTCCAGTCGCAGCTGATTTCTGGCAACCCCATGAGATTTTCAGGGCAAGAGACATTCAGATGTGCCTTGCCATTGCCTGCCTCTG
>NW_015186825.1:0-920 GCF_001447785.1 Gekko japonicus
AAGGGAGGGTGGGGGTGGATTTGTATAACTTCTCACCCCACCAGGCAGCCTAACGCTGCCTGCAGACCATTCCACATGTCTTCCAGGAATATATCATTGCCCTTTTTGCAGAGATAAATCCCATCAGCCCGTATCCCAGGGTGAGGTAAAAATTTACCTAATTAGTCTGTCATTGCATTCCTCAGTTCCCTGTTTGTCTTCTAGCGAACCATGTCCAAGCATCGGGATTCCCCCATGCCATACCACACAGGGTGTAGCAATGTAGCAGACCACATGATCAGCACACCAGGCCACCCACTCTTGATAAGCTCCAGGTCAGCCTTTGCCTGAATCACCAGGGCCTTCTGTTCCACAAGGCTGAGATCATTCCCACCCGTTGATCAACAATACCTGAGGTGGAGGACCCTGTCTTCCCTTGAATAACAATGGGGTGAAGCCAGGCCAACCTCGAGCCCCATCACCCCAACCATTGGATTTATACCCCGCCCTTCACTTGGAGTCTCAGAGCAGCTTAAAACTCCTTTCCCTTCCCCTCCCCACAACAGACACCCTGTGAGGTAGGTGGGACTGAGAGAGCTCTTTCAAGAACTGCTCTTTCAAGAACAGCTCTGAGAGAACTATGGCTTCCCCAAGGTCATCCAGCAACTGCAAGTGGAGGAGTGGGGAATCAAACCCAGTTCTTCCAGATTAGAGTCCACACTCTTAACCACCACACCAAACTGGCCACCCAGAAGACCATACTATGCCAGCAAATGGTGACTCTTTGCCTCTTACAGTGGCTGGCCAAACCTAGAAAGAAAACATATTTGGCAGCAGAACAACAGTCCCTTACATATTAAGAGGACAAAAAATAAGAATTGTAGCACTGTGACCCAGGGCACCTGTTTTCTTCAGGGAATCCCCAGGTCCCACCTGAAGGC
>NW_015186826.1:0-930 GCF_001447785.1 Gekko japonicus
TACGAGAATATACTAATTCTCATTTAGTATATACTAAACCTCATAGACGAACATTTCTGGAGAAACGTTTTCGGGGCATAAGCTTTCGAATGTCACAGCTCCCTTGGTTAGAGCCTAACACGGCTACTCTCCCGAAACTATCTTCAGAAAGTCGGCCCGCTCTTCTCTTGGCCTGGGTCGCCTGTTTGTAGTACAGAGGTAATAGCCTGCCTTACATGGCTTTGCCAAGGATTGCTAAGATAATACATGAATCATTTTGAGCACCGGACATAAACACTGAGTATTACTAATTACCTCTTTTGTAAGGAACCTTGGCGTACAAGACGCACACAAGTGAACCATCTGGAATAGCAGTTTGGCTACAGGCCCGAGCTGTGTGTGCATCCCACCTCCGCCAGCCCAGAGCCAGTTTGGTGTAGTGGTGAAGTGCGCGGACTCTAATCTGGGAGAACCGGGTTTGATTCCCCACTTCTCCACTCGCACCTGCTGGATGACCTTGGGCAAGCCATTGTTCTGGCACAGCTGTTCTTGAAAAAGAGCCGTTTCTGTCAGAGCTCTCTCAGCCCCACCTACCTGTGTCTGTTGTGGGGAGGGGAAGGGAAAGGAGATTGTAAGCTGCTCTGAGACTCCTTTTGGTAGTGAAGGGCGGGGTATAAATCCTATCTCTTCTCTTCTTCTTCTTTAAAAAAGGGCAGGAGAACTTGCTCATCTGTAGTACAGGAAGGAAGGTAACAGGATTTCATCGCCTTGTGCGTAAACACAGGCGTATCAGAGATACCTGTTTAAACCAGAACTTGTCCAGGGAAAAGATGCAAGACGCCTTATCACTGCGCCTAAAATGTTTCCAGAGACAATTTTTCTCTCCTTTCCACTGGGAGCTCCATGGCCTCCCGTAAGATGAAGGATATCTTGGCCAAAGTGTAAAAACTT
>NW_015186827.1:0-890 GCF_001447785.1 Gekko japonicus
TATCAATAAAATAAAAACTTTCAATTTAATAGAAATTGTTATAATTGCCATTCACAGACTTTGCAGAGCAGAACCTTCCCACTTCCCTGCCCTGCTACAGTCTCTTGAGACCCTTCCCCGGGGTGGGGGGAGTGAGTGGACCCTCAGGAATAGCAGCACTGTCCTCTCTTCTGTAAATCAACAGGTATTCTGCAGGGGAAACGGTGTGATTGGATACATACCATTATACTTTTATTCTACTCTTCTTTCAAGGAGCTCAGGTCAACATACATAGGTCTTATCTTTTATTTATCCTTAATACAGTACCAGGAGCTGCGGTGGCTCAAGTGATTAAGACGCTGAACTGCAGGCTGTGGAAGACGCCAAAAGACTCTTATAACAGCATCAGAAATTATTATAATTACCATTCACAGACTTTGCAGAGCAGAACCTTCCCAGTTTCCTGCCCTGCTACAGTCTCTTGAGACCCTGCCCCGGGGTGGGGGGAGTGAGTGGACCCTCAAAAATAGCAGCACTGTCCTCTCCTCTGTAAATCAACAGGTATTCTGCAGGGGAAACGGTGTGATTGGATACATACCATTATACTTTTATTCTACTCTTCTTTCAAGGAGCTCAGGTCAACATACATAGGTCTTATCTTTTATTTATCCTTAATACAGTACCAAGATGGGTAGCCATGTTAGTCTGTCTGTAGCAGTAGAAAAGAGTAAGAGTCCAGTAGCACCTTAAAGTCTGACAAAATTTGTGGTAGAGTATGAGCTTTCATGAGTCACTGCTCACTTCTTCCGGTATCTGAGTAGTGACCACTGGTCTGATCCAGCAGGGTTCTTATGTTATTATGTTCACTATACCACACTCTACAAAGTTATAGAAAGGGTATCTTCATGCAT
>NW_015186828.1:0-906 GCF_001447785.1 Gekko japonicus
AAAAAAAAAGTTAATAGAAGACAGCCAAATGAAAACTGGCTGATATTCCAAAGAGCATCCATAAAAGAAATAGATCAAGGTTTTCCTCTATAACTTAATACATAAAATACATAATAATAACAACAGTAATGATAACAACCACTACCAGAAGAAGCATAATCAGTGAGCATAAGGCCATTCCAAATGACAAGCCTTGAAGCTTAGAATACAAAATTTGCCATAGGCCAGTAATATGGACTGACTGGCTCAGGAGCCTTTGGCACCGTTCCCCAATGTGGCACCTGCCCCACGTTCCAAGAGGGCAAGGCCACCGCCCAGCAGGGCTTGCACCTTGAAACCAGCCCCCGGTGCAGGGACATGACAACATAAGAATGTAAGAGAAGCCAATATGGGATCAGGCCAACGGCCCATCCAGTCCAACACTCTGGGTCACACAGTGGACACAAATACTAGGTGATATCAGGAGGTCCAGCAGTGGGGCCAGGACACCAGATGCCCTCACACTATTGACCCCCCCAACACCAAAAATACAGAGCATCACTTGCCACCAATGGACCTCTGCTCCATGTGCTTATCTAATTCCCTCTTGAAGCCGTCAATGCTTGTAGCCGCCACCGCCTCCTGTGGCAGTGAATTCCATGTGTTAATCACTCTTTGGGTGAAGAAGGACTTCCTTTTATTTGTTCTAATAACAACAGGTGAGCTGCGAAGCTCCCTGAACTGCGGTCCTTGTGCCACAGACGGAAGCAAATGGGCCGTCCTCTTCAGTCAACTTTGGTGTAGTGTAGAGCCAGTTTGGTGTAGTGGTTAAGAGTGGCAGACGATAATCTGGGAGAACCAGGTTTGATTCCCCACTCCTCCACGCACAACTGCTGGATGGCCTTCGGCCAGTCACAGTTCTCTTAG
>NW_015186829.1:0-855 GCF_001447785.1 Gekko japonicus
CAAGAGATTGCCAGTGAGGTCCTTTTCTCCTGGAGATTTTGGTAAAAAAAACAGCCGATTTAGAAATCTTTGGGCTCCAAGGAAATACTGCACTCGGTGGAGATGGCAGAAAAGTACCCAGATAGGCCCAATCCCTCCTTTTGGTAAGGCTCTGAGTAAAGAAGGCAGTTCTCTAACATTTTTAAGCAAAAAAAAATAAAAAGGAAAAGGGATTAATTAGGTATTCCATCAATATTCACAGCAAGAAAAATTAGGGTTCTTAGAGACTTGATCTTCAGGCAATCCCCATTAAAATTGATCTAATTGCCCCCTCATTGTTCATTTGGGTCTCCAGAGAATGTTGGTGCCTCAGTAGGACTCTTCTGACAAGTCTCCTGTCATCTCCACCTTAATGTGGCAACCCTATAACCAAACAACATTTAAATGTGTCTACATTTTGTAGAAATGCAGGGGAGTTGAGTGCACCCGGTCGTAAGGCAATCAGCCTTTCCTCTCCCCTTTCTATGTTTGCTGTCTTTAACAAAAGGAATCAAGTTGAATGGGCTGATGGTCCCCGCCACTGGCTCTCGTCAAAGAAGGCAGCTTCAGCTTAACCTGTCTAGAGAATCCACTCACGCCATAATGCAGTTCTCTGGGGAAGTGGGGAGTTCTTAACTTGGAAGATAAATTTAGCATCTGTCCAAACCCTCTCAGCCAGTGTAGTAGGCGTAGGACAATCCATGTAAGGCAGAGCTCTTCTGCCAGGCTTTTTGGGTGAGGGCAGCGGATGTCAAATATCATCTTCCCCTCCTGTTACCATCGTGATACCTCTCTGTCACCATCTGTATTATGGTCGTCGATTTTAGAGGACACAGA
>NW_015186830.1:0-909 GCF_001447785.1 Gekko japonicus
CTCATATCCAGGTAGCGAAATCTGAATAGGGGGTATTCTGCCACATCATGGACTTCCCAAACTGGTTCTGTTTCGTATGAGGGCATTTTCGTAAGTTTTGGGTTTTGGTTCCTTAGTCCACCATGAACCACAAACCAAACTGCATTTTCCAGTTTGTGCCCATCCCTATCAAGAAGGTAGGAAAGCCTATAGAACAAGTAGAGATGATTAAAGGTATCTGTGATGGATAGGAGACCATCCTGCCCCTGTAAGAAAAAATAGCCACTCAGCTATGGGAGTGCTGCTGCAGCTTCCAATTACCATTGGGGGGAGGGGGTGGAATATTGGAGAGAACCACAGCAAGAGTTCAGGTCTGCCTCAGGGAGAACGCAGTCATAATTTGGGTGTGCCTCAGCAAGAGAGCAGACACTATTATGAAGGGTAGTTTTACCTGGTAGCATGGCAGAGTGGTTTTAACTGTACCTCTGGGAGAGGGCAGAGTACCGAGTTGTTAGGCCTGTCTTTGGTGATAAGCAGCTCTTGTACCATTTAGTCTGACTCTTGGGAAAGTGCAGGCTGTTATGGATGGAACCCTGTGTGTGTGTGTGTGTGTGTGTGTGTGAAAGGATCCAACCCAGTGGCTAGTCAATAAAAGCCTGTTTGCACCTGAAAGCATTAAAGAGAATTCAAACCATACTCTGAAGCCATAACTGGCTTAAATGTATGTGCTTCAGCCAGATATCTCTTTTCACTACCTAGAGACCTTTGCTGCTGATCTCTTCCTTAAAAACAAATTAATCTTTCTTGTTATTTGCATACAACTCCTGCCGCAGTGACCTCCACTCACAAAATGTAACCTCACGGCCTTTACACTTGCTACCCTACGGACATCTTGTAACTGAGGGCCACTGTTGCAAGATCAACCTGGTT
>NW_015186831.1:0-895 GCF_001447785.1 Gekko japonicus
GGATTCTGTGAACTCAGGCAGTTCATGAGGGGAGGGGTTGCATCAGTGTTAAGTTCTTGTGGCCCTTTTTACATGGCCAGCGAAATGCTGATTGCCACTTTGGGGTCAGGAAGCATTTTTTCTACAGGCCAGATTGGCAAGGCAGGAGATCTTGGAGGTTTTTGTCACCTTCTGGGTGTAGAACAGCAGTCACTGTGGTGTGGAGGGGGAGCTATTTGTGAATTTCCTGCCTTGTGCAGGGGGTTGGACTAGATGACCCTGGAGGTCCCTTCCAACTCTATGATTCTATGTTTCTGTGATACTAATGTACCTTAAAGAGCTTCTCTTCCTTTAGTACCATGTTAGAATAACTGAGATTTTTTAGCAAATGCCCTTTTGGGTCATATTATCTAAGGGCACAAAGAGAGGTTTTCTGTTTTGTCGTTTCCCCTCCCCCCCAGTTATGGGTTAGGGTAGCCTGATCTCCAAACTACAGAAATTGCTTATTTATTTATTTACTTTATTTAAAACATGTATTCTACTTCTCCTGGAGAGGAGGAGGAGGAGGAGAAAAGGAGAAGGAGAAGAAGAAGAACAGAGATTGGATTTATGCCCCACCCTTCCCTACCCAAAGGAGTCTCAGAACAGCGCACAAACTCCTTTCCCTTCCCCTCCCCACAACAGGCACCCTGTGAGGTCAGTGGGGCTGAGAGAACTCTGACAGGAACTCTTTTTCAAGAACAGCTCTGAGAGAACTAAGGACTTGCCCAAGATCATCCAGCCAGGTGCAAGTGGAGTTGGCAACAGTAGTTGTGGGTCTTCCTGAGCTCCTTTGGAAAGCACTGCAAGACCCTCCTCCTCTGGCTGGGTATTTGCAGGTTGGGTCCAAGTTGGGAAAGGATGGGGTGATTTCCAG
>NW_015186832.1:0-881 GCF_001447785.1 Gekko japonicus
GCCAAGTTGTGCTGCTTTTAATTAATTCAATTGAAGAAGACTTTCCTCTACCTTTTAAGGAATCTGAAAGCTTAAGATTGCCTTGCCTTCCTTCCTATCCCCACAGCAGGAACCTTGTGAGGTAGGTGGGGCTGAGAGAGGTCAAAGAGAACTGTGACCAGTGTTCCCTCTAAGCTGAGTTAGTGTGAGCCAGCTCACAGTTTTTTAGCCTCCGGCTCACACATTTTCGTCTTCGCTCAGGAAGGATGGCTCCAGAGCAAACTAATTTATGCAGCAGCCAAATCACTCACTCACAACTTTCATGCCAGTAGCTTACAAAGTAGAATTTTTGCTCACAAGACTCCACAGCTTAGAGGGAACATTAACTGTGACTGGCCCAAGGTCACCCAAGCAGGCTTCATGTGGAGGAAGAAGAGTTGGTTTTTATACCCTACTTTTCTCTACCTTAAGTTGCTTACAATCGCCTCCTCTTCCCACAACAGGCACCTTGTGAGGTAGGGTGGGGCTGAGAGTGTTCGGAGAGAACTGTGACTGGCCCAAGGTCACCCAGCAGGTTTCATGTGGAGGAGGAGTAGGAGTGGGGAATCAAACCCGCTTCCCAGTCCATTGCTCTTAACCACTACTCTTAACCCTTAACTCCTACACCACAGCACAAAAGATTTTCTGTACTGTCATTAACAGCTGTTCTTTAATGTATTACAAAAGGCATGCAGTCACGTGGTAAAATGAGAAAACACTACGCTTATACCCTGAAAACCTTGTTGGTCTCTAAGGTGCCAGTGGACTCAAAGTTTAATTGGACTATTACCGCAGTCTTACTAAATTGAGAGAAAGGAGGAGAGGAGGCGTTCTTGGTACATTCAGAGGTCATTTCGGGGGGG
>NW_015186833.1:0-906 GCF_001447785.1 Gekko japonicus
TGTGGGGGGAGAGGTAGGGAGCCAGTTGCTAGACTACCCAAAGATAGTAAAAGGCCGATCTGGCAGCAGTCATAATTTGGGCCTCCATAAACAGTGAGGCATCGAGAATCACTCCTAAACTCCTCACTGTTGGCACCGGCATCAATGACACTCCATCAAGGGTTGGGAGATGGATTCCCACCCCACCGCAACTCAGGCACAGGACCTTCATCTTTGATGGATTTAATTTCAGATGGCTCTGTTGTAACCAGCCAGCCATAGCCTTCAGTGCCCTGACCAATGTATCTGGGGTGGAGTCCATCTGTCCATCCATCAACAGATACAGCTGGGCCTCATCAGTGTACTGGTGACAACCCAGCCCAACCCCCCAGATTAACTGGGCAAGGGGGTGCATATAAATGTTAAATAACATTGGGGAGAGGACTGCCCCCTGGGGCGCATGGCATACCAAAGGGTAATGTAGAGAAAACCTCTCCCTGAGTGCCACCCTCTGTCCCCAACCATGGAGAAAAGAGACCAGCCATTGTAAAGCTGTCCCACATATCCCTGCGTTGGCGAGGTGGTGGGTCATAAGATAGTAATTGACCATGTCAAATGCTGCTGTTAAGTCAAGCAACAGCTGTAGCGGTGACTTTCATCAATCCAGGTGTTTCCAGAGGTCATCCGTGAAGGTGACCAACACGTCTCCATCTTATAGCCAGGGCGGAAGCCAGACTGGAACGGATCCAGAACAGAGGTGTCATCCAGGAAAAAATGAAGCTTGTTCTGCTATCATGCTCTCAACTACCTTGCCCAGGAATGGAAGATTTGACACTGGGCAGTAGTTGGCTGAAACCAAGGGGACCAGGGAAGTTTAAAGCCACTGGGGAGGTCCCTAAAGTCAGGGATAAGTTGACAGTCTCTCCC
>NW_015186834.1:0-872 GCF_001447785.1 Gekko japonicus
TTGGGCACATCCCCTGTCCACTCGTGATTCGCTGCATGGCCACAGCTGATCACGAATGGAATTGAATGAAGATTGAATATACTCAGTTCACTGATTTACCATACATACCAGAATACTGTTTGTTTGTTTATTTAATTCGATTTCTATCCCGCCTTGCCTGACCAAGCAGGCTCAAGGCGGCGTACAATAATATTAATTAATAATATTTAATTCATGTCCTCCCTAATGTGGAACCCAAAGCTGTTTAAAATTGTACTCCGCTCCTTCATTTTATCCTCACAACCCTGTGAGGTAGGTTAGGCAGACGGACTGAGAGGGGCTGATGGTCACCCAGAAAGCTTCCATGGAATGAATGGTGATTCGAACCCAGGTCTCCTAAATACTAGTCCAACACTCTTAACCGCTATACCTCACTGGCTCTCTGTAAAATATCAGCCGAGAATCGGCCCCAACTGAAAGCTGCAGAGAGCTTGTTTTTGTTCCCTCTCTCTGCCCAAAATTGCTCTAACTACCAGGTGCCCAGAGACTGCAGAAGCCAGAGGGAAGGATTTGTTATCAGTCAGAGGTCCAAGGGCCCCTGTGGGATTCCCTTCTCCTTAGGAACATCAGCTTGGCCTTAACCTGGATATAAATGCTGACTTCATCCTCATCTCTATTGCATGTTTCCCCCCCTCTGTTCTCCTTACCTTCTCTCTCCTGTCTTTTGCATTTGTAAGTCTGATTACAGGGGCTTGCGTTGCTTAATTGACATGAGGAGCTAGGATCAAGGAGACCTGGTTACAAATCCCTACTCAGCTGTTAAGCTGACACTGGGCCACTCACTCTCAGCCTAAGCCACCTCCGTGGCCACACTCAGCAAAAACTCATTAGCA
>NW_015186835.1:0-889 GCF_001447785.1 Gekko japonicus
GCGGGCACCCGGCGCTTCCAGGTGCCCTCCCCCCCCGCGTTACCAAAGATGCCTTGAGCGCCCCACCTCCGATTTATCCTCTTATCACCTGCCACCACAACCTTCTTTGGAGAGGATCTCAGCCCCCCACCCTACTTTGAGGAGTGAATGAGTGCAGGATTCTCCCACCGCAAGACAAGTTCACGCCTGCGCTGGAGTTCCCAACAGCAATGAATAAAGAGGTTCCCACCGGCCTGGATCACCAAAGAGCACCTCCACAAACCTGTGGTGTGTGACAATGTGGCCAAGGAAGTTCAGTGCTAAGTTTAAGGTGATGCACAGTGGGGACAAAAAAAATCCCATCTTCAAGTAATACGCTTATAGGGTTGAACTTGCTGAGACTGAGAGAGAACAAGATCTTGGGGTCCTGGTGGACAGCTCAATGAAAGTGTCGACCCAGTGTGCTGCAATGGTGAAAAAGGCCAACTCTTATGTTAAGAGTTTATTATGAAAGAGATTGAGAATAAAACGGCCGATGTCGTAAAGCCCCTGTATAGATCTATGGTGCGGCCTCATTTGGAATAGTGTGTATAATTTGGGTCACCCTATCTCCAAAGGACATTGCAGAGCTTGGAAAAGTACAGAGCAGGGCAACCAGATGATTAGGGGGTTGGAGCACCTTCCCTGTGAGGCCGAAGAGTCTGGGACTTTTCAGTTTAGAATAGAGAGGTCTAGGACACAATTGTTGTTGTTCAGTCGCACAGTCGAGTCCAACTCTTTGCGACTGTGTCTAGTTCTGGTCCCTGTATCTCAAAAAGGACACTGCAGAGCTGGAATAAATATAAAGGAGGGCAACCAAGATGACTGGAGCACCTTCTCTGTGAGGAAAGGTGGAAGAGTCTGGGACTTT
>NW_015186836.1:0-885 GCF_001447785.1 Gekko japonicus
TAGAAAAATCTAAAGGTCGCAAAAGGCAACCCCCCCTTTCCCAGAATAAAGCCTGTAAAGTGGCAATTTATTAAAAAAACACACATTTTCATTGATTTTTATCACTTGCATAGTTTTATGCACAGAAGTGATTTTCCTTAACCACTGATTTCTGTGGGGGTGGGGCAGAGGTTTCAAAGACAAGCAGTTGACAAGTAGAGTGATGCTGGATCTTGTGCTATTCCAAAGTGTGGATTGTGACAGAAAGACTCACTGTTATGGTAGGCCAGTAATCTGTATTCTATTGTAGCAGAGGGTGCACTAAAAGCTAAATGCAGCAGAGTTTCTCTTTGTCCTGAGTGTGCTAGTTAGTTACAGAGTTACACAGAGCCACTTGTCAGTTTCAGAAGAATAAGAGTCCTTTACTTAGGGAACTCCATTCTAGAAAGTAAGGATAAGAGTAAAGATGAGAGGTAGAAATAGGACCTAGCTATTCTAAACTATCGGAGCTGCGGTGGCTCAGTGGTTAAGACGCTGAACTGCAGGCTGGAAGGTTGGTAGTTCAGCAGTTCGAGACCCAGAGTGCCGCATGACGGAGTGAGCTCCCATCTCTGGTTCCAGCTCCTGGCAACCTAGCAGTTTGAAAGAGAGAAATTGCAAGTAGATAAATAGGTACCGCTTCAGTGGGAAGGTAACAGCCTTCCGTGCGCCTCGGCGTTTAGTCATGCCGGCCACATGACCACGGAAACGTCTTCAGACCGTGCTGGCTCTTCGGCTTGGAAACAGAAATTCCCCAATCCTAGAGTCGGATTCAACTGGCTTTCAAGCAAGGGAAACCTTTACCTTTACCTATTCGAACTATCTAGGATGGGTGCACATGCAGGGTGCATCCCTGCACCCATGATG
>NW_015186837.1:0-880 GCF_001447785.1 Gekko japonicus
GAAGGCTGGTTTATAAAAGCCACAAATAAAGGTATGCATGTACCTGTCCATACAGTTTCTCTAATGGGATGGCATATCTGCAGAAGAGGCAGTGGCAATTTGTACTCCCAAATACAGATCCTCCACTCTCCCCATGCCTGGCTCCCAGGAACAGGCTCCCAGGAACAAAATTTCTTGGCAACTTAGTGGAATGCATCTCTACTCCTTACAAATTTTTATTAGGCTGCTTACAATAATAAAAGTTTCATGATAACATAAAATATATGAGGAAGAGGGACAAATGTAAATAAAAACAATATACAAAGAACGTTTATGGGTAATAAACAGAACTTTGAATTGTGCCTGCAAAGCAGCCTACAAAGACCTTTGAACACTGGTGGGATATAGCCCCTGTAATTCTCACCTCCTAGTAGTCTAGCTGCCCCCATTGTAAACCAGAGGATGTTTTCAAACTGTCTTCAAAGGCAGTCCCATATGTCACACTTTGCAGCAATCCAACTGAAATGTAATGGCAGCATCTGTGGCCAAATTGAGTCTATCAATTTGGCAAACTAACCCAAGCTGTTTAAAGGTGCTAAAGGAGATCTGTTCCTCCACAGCCTTGGATCTGAAAGCACCTCCAAGCTGCAGGATTCTCTTTGGAGGAGGAGGTGCGACTCAGTCCTGGAAGACTCTCAAATCCTTGATTGACATCAGTCAATAGAACCTGGTCTTGTATGGACTGAGCCTCATTTTATTGGTCCTCATCCAGGGCATCTGCTGCATTTCCTGACCCAGTTAAAAAGGAAAAACAGTTCTGGGGTCATCTGCAATTACTGACACACACACACCCGGGTCCAGAACTGTGGATGATCACTTCCAGGGGTCATTTCATAGAAAA
>NW_015186838.1:0-881 GCF_001447785.1 Gekko japonicus
CCGGGCATGGTCTAGGTTTCAGACCTGGCGGTCAGTTGCCTTTGCTCTTGGGGGAGACTTTGACAGGGTCTGGGGGCAGAAGAGACCACCTTGGGGGATCCCAATCCATCGAAACCTCTCGTTCATGGACAGGAACTAAACGCAATGGAGATAGTCTGTGGGGGCCTGCCACATTCAATACTCCCTCTAAGGTGTGGTGTCTTGTGAGCAAAAAATCTGCTTTGTGCTGAATTAAAGTCGTGAGCCAACGATTTGGCTACTGCATCAGTTAGTTTGCTCTGGAGCCATCCCTTCCCGAGCCGAGATAGAAATGTGTGAGCGGGGGGCTAAAAAACTGTGAGCTAGCTCACACTGACTCATCTTAGAGGGAATACTGGTCGCAGGTAGCAGCTAGAAAGGTTCTCTAACGGCTGGCACTCCTCTGGTCTGGGTCTCCAGTTTGGTATAGCGGTTAAGTGTGCGGACTCTAATCTGGGAGAAACGGGTTTGATTCCCCCACTGCTCCACTTGCACCTGGCTAGATGACCTTGGGCAAGCCATAGTTCTGATAAGAGCTGTCCTTGAAAAAAGAGCCGTTTCTGTCAAGAGCTCTCTCAGCCCCACCCACCTCACAGGGTGTCTGTCGTGGGGTGGGGAGGGGAAAGGAATTTGTAAGCCATTCTGAGACTCCTTTGGGTAGTGAAGGGCAGAGTATAAATCCAATCTCTTCTCTTCTTCCTTGGGTGGGCCTAGAGCACCCACCGGACCCCTTTATACACTCCTTTTCCAGTAGGTTTCCCCATATAAGTGACCAAATGAGGCGTGAGGACCCAGGCAGAGTAACAAGCTATCTTTATTAAACGACGACTGTAATTCAATAACACGTAGGGAAAATGAGCACA
>NW_015186839.1:0-927 GCF_001447785.1 Gekko japonicus
TATTGGCTGTTCCTGGCTTCCACTGCATCGTGACTCATCGCTCAGAAATGCCACGCTCACCTGCATGGGACTTACTTCCTCTCTGCAACTTGTGCAGCCTTTCCTCACAAGAGTCAGCCATCGGTAAGGGTGTTCTACATCACACTTCCACAGATGGAGTGAGACTGTCCCCACCACAGTAGAACAGCTCCTCTTGCAGGAGAAGGAGGAGGAGGAGGAGATTGGATTTATACCCCGCCCTTCACTACCCAAGGGAGTCTCAGAGCGGTTTATAATCTCCTTCCCTTCCTCTCCCCACAACAGACACCCTGTGAGGTAGGTGGGGCTGAGAGAGCTCTGAGAGAACTGCCCTTGAGAGAACAGCTCTGAAAGAACTTGTGACTGACCCAAGGTCACACCAGCAACTGTATGAGGAGGAATGGGGGAATCAAATCCAGTTCTCCCAGATTAGAGTCCTCACTCTTAACCAGTGTTTCCTCTAAGCTGAGTTAGTGTGAGCTAGCTCACAGTTCTTTAGCCTCCGGCTCACACATTTTTGTCTTAGCTCAGGGAGGATGGCTCCGGAGTATACAAATTCATGCAGTAGCTAAACCGCTCGCTCGCAACTTTAATGCCTGTAGCTCACAAAGTAGAATTTTTGCTCTCAAAGACTCCAAAGCTTAGAGGGAACATTGCGTCCTAACCACTACACCAAACTAGCTCTCTAACAGCTAGATAGTTTTAGAGGATACCTGCCCAAAGCAGCTTACATTCTCCTCTCCTCCATTTTATCCTCACAACAACCTTGTGAGGTGGGTTAGGCTGAGAACGTGTAACTGTTCTAAAGTCGAACCTGGGTCTCTCAGATCCTAGTCCAGCACTCTTAAGCACTACTCTGCTTTTAACCATTTCACCATGTTGGCTATCTTTTTATCTTATCTGTAAGAA
>NW_015186840.1:0-880 GCF_001447785.1 Gekko japonicus
GGGCCTCAGCACTGGGGTGCAGTGCCAGAAAGCCCACTCTCCAAAGCATCGGACGGGGATTGCCAGGTCCCCCATGGCCACCTGCGGGGGATGGAAGGGGTAGTGTTATGCACTGGGACTGAATCGTCCCAGATTGAATCACCCCAGAGACTGGCTGAGCTCGAAGCACAAGAACCATAGCCGACCAGGACTCTGGGATAAACCAATCAAGTCGCAATGTTTTGTAAGTAGCCTATCACGGGGAGTGGGTGTGTGTATGAGGCGTGGTGTTTTGCATGCATATAAGCAGGGCTATGGCCCTGCTCGAGTTGTGTTAGAGTTAAGCTGAAAACACTAATAAACTATGAGCTGATCACTGTACGCGTCTCGAACCCAGTATATTTCAGGTAGGATTGCCAGATCCAGCTTTGGGCACTCCTGCAGATTTTTGGAATGGAGCCCGGGGAGGGCAGGAGCTTCAGTGGAGCACAAGGCCAGAGCGTCCTCCCTCCAAAGCAGCCATTTCCTCCAGGGGGAACTGATCTTCGTAGTGTGCAGATGAGCTGCAATCCCAGAGGATCCCCAGGTCCCACCTGGAGGCTGGCCTCCCTAATAGAAGTGTAAAGGGCAATGGAGAGACAAACAGAAGATGTATAGAGGGTGTGAAGGGCAGGGAGGCAGACTGAAACCTGTAGCAAATGCAAGACTCTGGCTGCTGACATTCCGCTTGACTGTGTTGCTTGCATGTGTAATGCAGAGAGGCTTGCAAAGATAGGGTGAACAGACCGGTGAACTGTTCAGGTGACAGCAGCGCACAAGGAAGATTTGACTTATCTGATATAATTGGGGTGCAAATCAAGTTTTGCATACCAATAACAGCCACTGCCGGAACTACAGCCGC
>NW_015186841.1:0-881 GCF_001447785.1 Gekko japonicus
AGAGGCTGCCGCTCTTAACCATCACACCACGCTGGCTCTATGGAGAAGCATGTGGGCCAAGTCACGTGACGATGACGGCAGATCATCGCTGACAACCAGATAATGGGCAAGACTGAAATGCCAAAAGGAGAGCAACTTCCCGGAGCAGACTCCGAACGCGGCAGAAAGCGCTCAGACTGCAACCCCGCATTTGTCGCATCCTTGAGCGGAAAACTACGATTTGCCAAAGCAAATCAAAAGCATACGGGATGCCATCGCCACATGACTTCCCACGCCTGCTCCCCCGCAGAAGTAGCCAGGCCCATCTTGAAAACAGTTCATCTTCTCAAGCCGCCCTGACAACATAGCGATTCGGCATGAAGAACCGTGGAACATCAATTGACCCTTATTTGCGGCTATTTTAAGTCCATGCTCAAAGATGGCAAAGGCAGGCTCTTCTGCCTTATGTAAGAAGGAACTCGGTGTCGGGAGGGGTGGGGGGACAACATCGGCAGCTGTTGAACTCCAGCCAAAGTTTACTTCCCATCCCGACGAGGAGCTCCCTTGCCTAGCAGCAAAACACAACAACAGCCCAACAGGGGGAAAAATACACAGAAAGGGGTGATTAGTGGAAGAAGCCTACAGAAAAGCTCTGCTCAGACATCCATGTTTCTATCGAACTGTCAATGGGCGATTCGGCATTGGCTTTTTCGATGTTTTACAAAACCCATGTTAGAACAGAAATCCCGCTCTGCATTGCATGCCGCGTTCACTTCCTTTGAACGTTGGATTTTATGGTACCCTCTACACTGCACTACACTGCATGCTGCTTTCTCTTTCTTTGATCATCGGATTTTATGGTGCTGTCTACACTGCACACTGCTTTCGCTTTCTTTGATCAT
>NW_015186842.1:0-866 GCF_001447785.1 Gekko japonicus
GTCTGCACACTTAACCACTACACCATAATAGGCTCTCAGTGACTATGCTCTTCCCAAACCTCACCATCCTCACGCTCCACCCCGCAAATCTCCAGGTATTTCCCAACCTGGAGCTGGCAACCCTACAGTCCGATCAGACCAGTGGTCTGATCCAGCACCATGTCTCACACAGTGGCCACCCAATTCCTCTTTTCTGTTTTTTCTCTGAAGACTGGACTCGAAGCGGCTTATACACCAAAATTTAAGAGAGTCCGTCTGGATTAAAATATCATACGGACAACAACGCAAGAGGGAAAGGCTTCCCGCTCCAGGGACTCAGCCTAATATTCAGTTTTAAGTATTGAGAGGCGGGAGACGATGATCCGTAACAAGCTTTTATTCAAGACATCGTTCAGCTCTAATCTGCTCTGACAAATGAAATGCAGTGGGGGGAGGCAAAGGTTAGTGGCCAGTAGGCCTCTTCTTTCCCCTTCCTGAGACAGGGAATATGCCCTCCCTCAGCCCCAATTTCCTGCCCTGAGGAATTGAAGAGCAGTAGGAAAAAAATGGCCCCACGTAGTGATGTTCTAGGAATAGGTGGATCAGGTCGACAGCAGGAGAGAATGGAGGGATGGGGAGAAGTGCCAATGCTGCAACATCACTTCCAGTCATGTAACCGGACGTGGCGTCACATGTTGTGGTGATGTTCTAGCAATCACCCCAAATCTTTATGGTTTTACCATAGGTATTTGGGGGATTGCTAGAGTGTTGTGGCAACATGTGACGTCATCTCTTCTGGTTCAGTGACTGGAATTACATCCTGGCATCATGTGAAACCATATGGCATCTAGACCCGCCCCTCAAAGCACCTGGGGGTTGTCTTTGGC
>NW_015186843.1:0-883 GCF_001447785.1 Gekko japonicus
TGCTTTGCACGGCTTTTGAGTTTTCTCCGTGGGTTTCCTCCCTTGGCAAATTGACGTCTGAGTGAACTGGCAACTCTGACTTTCAGGGATTTCCGCCCAGCTCGGTTTAAGCAAGCCTCAGAGCGTGGGATTGCCAGCCAGACACAAGCACGGGCACCCGGCCAGGCAGTGCCATAGTGCCAGGCTTGAGAGAGCCGTAATTCCCATGGCAGCAGCTCAGCAGGTCTGGGCTGAGGGCACTGGCTGAAATCCCCTAGAAAGGAGCATCGCAGCTCGATCCTGACCAGAAATTACCTTCTATCATCTGGACACCTCCCTCCCCACAACCTCATGCAACGTGTCAGCTGGTGATTATTCTGTGGTGAGGGAAAGGCCCTTTGCCCGTACTCAGAGGCCATCTTGTCCTCTTCCTTCACACGTTCTAGTCTGAGCCCAAGCCTTCAAAGAACCTTGCGGGGCTGGTTATTTGCCCAGGTTAGTGAAGCAGCACAGAGGGATTGTGTAACATTTGTTGCTGAGCCTTACCCCCACCATTTCTGGGTAAAAGATCTCTGGTGGCAGAGCAGGGACAGGTCTCATGCCCAACACCCTAGAGGACATTCAGGCCCAAAGGATGCACAGGCTGGGAGTTCTGCAGTCGGAGTTCCTGAATTGCAGCCTGATTCGGATCATGACTGGGTCAGGCAGGTATTGGCCCCCATCTCCGCTGTTCTGCTGTCTCCGTTGGAAGCACCCTGGATAAATGTCTTTTATGTGCAGTCGCAGCTCTCTATGGGGGAAATGGTTGTCCTCCCCCCTCCACAATGCCACCATCACAACTCACACTGGGTCCCTGCAAAGCTGCGGACTGAAAAGAAAAGAAAAAAGAAAATAACCTGAGAGA
>NW_015186844.1:0-875 GCF_001447785.1 Gekko japonicus
ACCTTGGTAAAATGAGGATGGGGCTCACAACTGATTACTCAGATCTGGTTTGCCTGGACAAATGCTGCCTTAGTTGTCTTGGCGCTTTCTCCCACCTCTGGGCCAGAGGACTGCAGACCCCAAGGCCATGATTCAGAACAGCTTTTTCAACTGACCCTCCATTTCAGAATGATGTATATTATTTATCACATTCTTGTCCTTCCGTTCCTCCCACCAGCAGCCGTCATTGAGGACAAATGTTTTAAAAAGTCACGGTTGTGTGTTGCAATGTCACTTCTGGGGGAAACCTGGAAGTGGCCTCGAGTAACTCTAGGAACTGCTGAAGACATTATGGTTTTACCATAGAGTTTCTGCTGATTCCTAGAGCCACCCAACATCGTTTGCCATTTTTTCCCACCTGGAAGCGATGTTGTGGTGTACATGATGCTCCCATGTCCTCGCCCCCAAAGCTCCTGTTGGCTGTGCAACCCTACAACAACACTGCGAGGTAGGCTAGGCTGAGAGAGACCAACTAGCGCCAGATTGCCCAGGGAATGTCACAGGAAGCAGGTACTTCAGCCTGTGTCTCCCCAATGTTAGTTCCCAAAAAACGTTGACCTGTGGCACAGATGTCTTGTGAGACACAATGCCGAAAACTTCCAAGGTAGACCGAAGTGATCCTCTAGTATCAATCAACTTTGCACTTGTTGGGCTACAGCCAAAGTCATGTTGACCCTGACTGAATGTGCAGCTGTCTGGAAAACCAGTCGGAAGTCACTTATGTATTTGCACAAGGTATTTATCGCTTGGGCAGTTATTGTTAAGTTACCATACACAAGCCTTGGTGAGCCTGCCTTCATTTAAGTTGGGAGGAAGAAGAAGAGATTGGATTTACA
>NW_015186845.1:0-961 GCF_001447785.1 Gekko japonicus
GCGGGGTATAAATCCAATCTCTCTTCTTCGTCTTCAGTGCTCTATCTGAAGTTCATCTCCTTCCACATGTCCCTGTGCACCAACTACGGTAGTCAGGCGGGTGGTTTGCCAGTACCTGGCTCTGTGTAGCAACCATGGTCCTCCTTGATGGGCTCCCCTCCAAGTACTAACCAGGGCCGATCCTGCTTAGCTTTTGAGATCTGATGAGATCGGGCCAGCCTGGGCCATCCAGGTCAAGGAAAGAGATGAACAGAGGTGGTTTCCCATGGCCTGGCTCTGTCTAGCAACCCTGGACTTCCTTGGTGGTCTTCTTAACCAGGGACAGCCCTACAAAGCTTCCAAGATCTGATGAACTTGGCTCACCTGGGCCATCCATGTGCAGGCTTCTGAGATATAAAGAGACAGGGCCAGCCTGGGCCATCCAGGTCAAGGAAAGAGATGAACAGAGGTGGTTTACCATTGCCCGGCTCTGTCTAACAACCCTGGACTTCCTTGGTGGTCTTCTTAACCAGTGACAGCCCTACAAAGCTTCCAAGATTTGATGAACTTGACTCACCTGGGCCATCCATGTGCAGGCAGAAACCTACCTCCTTGTAAAATGTCACACAATCGTTTTGACGTTGCAGATGAGCCAGAAATGGATGAAGCCGGCTGTCCGAGTAACTGGACCCTGGTGGAAGGGGAGCTGTCCGCTTTTGCCTGCAACGCTGAGGGGGTCCCACCACCCACAGTGGTCTGCACCAAGGATGGCATATCGTACCACCTTAGCCAAGGAGAAGAGATCCCTGTCGGCAGCGGGACCTTCTGGTGTAATGCTACAAACCGCCATGGGACTACATCCAAGTCGGTCATGGTGGTGGTTGAAAGTGAGTATTGGGTACAGGTTGTGGCGACGCTGCATAAAATCTGTTGACCCCTGACCCACTGTGGACCCCTGACCAATGTTCCCTCTAAACTGTGG
>NW_015186846.1:0-877 GCF_001447785.1 Gekko japonicus
GACTATCGTGTCCGGCAGCCCATGGGTTGAGAAAATCCGGTGGAGTGAGCGGAATACGGCCTTTGCGGAGGTGGTGGACACAGGGTTGATCTCCAACCATTTGGAGTACATAACACCGGCCTGTGTGGCCCCTTCCATTTCTGTGTTTCTGTGATTCTATACTGTAAACGCTGCCCTTAAAGATAACTCAGAAATTGCAGCTCCTTCAGAGTGCAGCAGCCCTTTTGTTGTTGCCAGTCTGGCCATCTTGCCAATGTTTAAACATTTTCCATTGGTCGCCAATTTATTTCCCAGTTCAGTTCAAGGCACTGGTTGTGACCTTCATGGTCGGGACCCCCATATCTAAAGGCCTGTCCCTCCCACATGTTTCCTTGTTCCAGATACAGTCTTCACATGGCTGCCTTCTTATTCTCCCATCTGATTGTTCCATCATGGAAGGTGCCTGGCCTGATACTGACAAGGGTGTGTGGTTTCTCTACGGTTGCCTCCTTAAGGAACAGGCCCAAGAAGGTCAGGGAACTCCGGCCTTGGGAAATTTTAGGATGCTCTGTCATCTTGCCTTATTCACCAGAGCTTTTAATGGAGTGTAGGCTGCAGGCATTTTGTTGCATGTTATTAGGCTTTATAGGTTTGATCAGGTTGCAGGAACTCTGGGGGTTTTATTGTTGCTTGATGTTTCAGTTATGTATTGTAAACTACCTTGTATCCTAGGGAAAAGTGGAATAGAAATGTTTAAATAAATCAATACCCTTTATCGTACATTTGCATGTACTTAAACACACTAAGCTGTTTCTTAACAATATCTGGGGCAGAAGGGGAGCCCTAAGAAGGGTTGCCAGCTATGGGGTAGGAAATAACTGGAGATTTGGGGGTGGAG
>NW_015186847.1:0-846 GCF_001447785.1 Gekko japonicus
TCCCATCCCCAAAGCAGCAAGAGTGTGTGTGGGGGAGGTAGGAAATGTCCCAGCCTCCAACTGGTTCACTGCACAACAGCCCATTCAACTTTAAAGGCCATTATTTACAATGGGGAAATCTATAATTATTGAAAACAATGGTCCTTTAAAGTTTAAAGGGCAGATGTGAAGCTGAACAACTGAGGTGGGGGTACTGGATTCCATGAGCCAGATCTGCCACCCATTATTTTCAATGGCTGTGGTGGCCTTCCTCCCTCACTGCCTCTGAGGGATGGAGTGTGTGTGTGTGTGGGGAGCCTGCAGCAGGGCTGTTGTGCCACCATGACCACTGAAAACAATAGGTGGTAGACTTGGGACACAGAGCCAGAGGCCATGCCTGTCTCTCATTATTTGGAGCCCCCTCCCAGCTGCTCAGTGGTGTACCTGCCATTAAACTGTAAAGAGCCACTGTTTTCAATGGGGATATACCTGGCCTCCAGCTTTCAGGGGCCAGGTGTTTCTATTGGAAATAATGGACTTTTAAACATTAGCCTGCTGTTGCAGCATGGGCCAGCTGTGAACAGTGAAAGGCTTCCTGACCTAATTCTGGATATTTCTGATATCTATTAGGAGTAAAATATCGGAATCAGGAAATGTTGGGAAAGCCTTTCATGGTGTCAGGTATGTATTTATTTACTCATTAGGGTATTTCTATGCCGCCTCTTCAGAGTCCTGGTCAAGGGGCTTAAAACTAAAACCACATCACAATATTTAAAACAAGTCATCGGATGTAAACTGTGTCAAGGCTATCCATAAAACAGAAGCGATCATCAAAAAAGTTGGTAAGGAAAAACCTCCAATTAAAAG
>NW_015186848.1:0-875 GCF_001447785.1 Gekko japonicus
ACGGAGCAGCAAAAATGGGGAAATAAACCACCACCCCCAGCACTGCTTCAGCACAGGAAAATGGCTGGGGGCACACAGGAGAGCCTTCCTCCCTTCCTCCACCTATTGCAGTGTTTTGAGCCTAGGGCCCTGCTCTATTTTTACTGGCCATTCCCCACACTAGCTGTATGACTTTGGGGTCTCAGGAGCCACAGCAAGGTGAACTTTTTCTCTCCAGAGAGCCTCCCATCCTTCTCTACCTTCAGCCCCGGCCTGTCTCTCTAGGTCAGGGGTCCCCAACCTTTTTGAGCCTGTAGGTGCCTTTGGAATTCCGACAGGCCATGGTGGGCGAAGCCACAAAATGGCTGCTACAAAATGGCTGCCACAGCTTCCCTTCAGTCACACGCTGAAGATCCTTGTGCTGAGATGGAGCAACATTTTTAACAATCAGATCTCCAGTGGCCAATCAGAAAACTTATTGGGCAAAAGCCCCACCTGACCCTGCCCATTTTGTACAAACACTTGGCAGGCACGAAGGAAAGTATCAGTGGGTATCATGGCACCCGCAGGCACCAGGTTGGTAATCTTTGCTCTCGGCTTCCTGCCAGTTCCTTCCTCTGTTTCTCTGATCCACTGGGGGGGGGAGGAGAGACTCTGAATTAGATGGATGGCACCTTAACAGGATTTTCTCCAGGTATGAAGAAAAGGAGGCATTTGAGAATCCAGCGGCTTTTCCTCTTGCACTGAAGTGGCGCATCTGGGACTTCTCGGATGTAAGTCCCCTTTTGGAGGGCATCAAGAAGCAACTCAAAGGTAATGTCTACGTGAACGGGGCCAAAGAAAGACATTAGAGTGGGCCAGGTGTGTTTTAGTCTGCTCCAGGCTGCTTATATCAT
>NW_015186849.1:0-899 GCF_001447785.1 Gekko japonicus
TTTCAGTGGTGGCACCTAGTCTTTGGGATGTTTTCTCCCTTAAGGCTCACCTGGGCCTCTCTTTTAGGCACTAGGCTAACCCAGACTTTTAACAAAGCGGCTACATCTTTGGTGTAGTGGTTAGGAGAGCGGTGTAGTGTAGTGTAGTGTAGTTTGGTGTAGTGGTTAGGAGCGTGGACTCAAATCTGGGAGAACTGGGTTTGATTCCCCACTCCTGCACATGCAGCTGCTGGGTGACCTTGGGCAAGCCACAGTTCTCTCAGAGGTGTTCTCTCAAGGGCAGTCCTCGAAAGAGCTCTCTCAGCCCCACCTACCTCACAGGGTGACTGTTGTGGGGAGAGGAAGGGAAGAATTGTAAACCGCTCTGAGACTCTGAGTGAAGGGCAGACTATATATCCAATCTCCTCCTCCTCCTCCTCCTCCTTTTTCTTGTTTTTTTATGATTGGGTTGTAGCCTAAGGACTGTTTTATGGATATTCTTTTTAGGATGTTGGTTTTTTTAATGTGTGGCTTGTTTTTAATGGTTTTTGTGGCTATTCAAATAAATTAAGTTTTATGTTCTTTTAATTATTATTTTTTTGGTATTGTGAGCTGCCTTGAGCAGGTCTTTGGCGAGGCTGCATGTATATTTCCTAAATAAATAAAAAGGTTCCTAGGTCTGATCATCGGTCATCACTCATTAGCATAAAGGCCCATCTCTGCCCTAGATCCTGAAGAGCTGCAAATAGACAATATTGAACTAGGGTGGATGTGTGTGTGTGTAAACAGTATGTAACATTTATATCCCAGTTCTCCAGATACCTGCTTGAGGCACCAATCAAATATATTAGCTGCATATATAGCTATATAATTTAGGTATGCATATATCCAGACTTAGGAGCTGCGGTAGCTCAAGTGGT
>NW_015186850.1:0-891 GCF_001447785.1 Gekko japonicus
AAGGAGCAAAGAGAGGGACTGGCCTGATCACTTAGTCTCTGCAACTCGGGCTGAGAAAAAGCTAAGGCTAGCCCTGGCTTAGGAAGGGTACAGCAAGGATGTGAGAAACCGACCCCCTTCTGCTTTAAGATGTAGAAGAAGAAGAGAGAATGGATTTATTATACCCCGCCCTTCACTCAGAGTCTCAGAGTGGCTTACAGTCTCCTTTCCCTTCCCCTCCCCACAACAGACACTCTGTGAGGTAGGTGGGGCTGAGAGAGCACTGACAGAAACTGCCCTTTCAAGGACAGCTCTTGTCAGAACTATGGCTTGCCCAAGGACATCCAGCAGCTGCAAGTGGAGGAGTGGGGAATCAAACCTCCCAAAATCGCCTGGCTCTTCCAGGGCCTAAAGAGGCCATGTTGGTTACAACGAGGGCCAGGGCCTTCTCTGTGGCGGCCCCTCACTGGTGGAATGAGCTCCCAGAGGACATCAGGACCCTACGGGACCTCTTACAGTTCCACAGGGCCTGTAAAATGGAGCTCTTCTGCCAGGCTTTTAAGTAGGGTGCCGCCTTGATTTTATGGCCCTGGCCCGACTATCAACTGTACCAACAGTTCCAATGGTGCCACCAACTGAGGCTTTATAGCTGGGTGGAAGCCTGACAACATCATTCAGCTGACAGCTGATATTAGAATGATTTTATATTGATTGACACTTTAAATGGAATTTTAATGTATATTTATTGATGTTGTTAGCCACCCTGAGCCTGCTGAATGGTGGGGAGGGCAGGATATAAATGTAAATATAAATAAATAAATAAGCTGAGTGCAACAGAACAGCACTTGGGGAAATGTCGGCAAGTGGCCACAAACAGGACAAAACGGTTTTGTGTGGAAGTAAATGCAACAG
>NW_015186851.1:0-862 GCF_001447785.1 Gekko japonicus
GTCTTCTTGAGCATTTACCAACAAGGAGGCTTCCAATTTTCAAAACTTCTGTAAATGGGATATAATTATAAAGCAGAGGGCTTTATAATTATAAGAGCCAGAAGACCAGTGGGTACAGGGGTGGAATGAAACAGAATTAAGAAGAAGAGGCAGGGCTGAGAGAGCTCTGACAGAAACTGCCCCTTTTAATAACAGCTGTGCCAGAACTATGGCTATCCCAAGGTCATCCCGCAGGTGCAAGCGAAGGAGTGGGGAATCAAACCCGATTCTCCCAGATTAGAGTCCGCGCACTGAACCACTACACCAAACTGGCTGGTTTTACATCCCTTGCTGATCTTAATACTACTTCATGACTGTATGCCAAGAAACACATTATATTTTTAAAGAGTTTGTTCTGGCTTCTTCAGACCTACTCACATTCCCAATAGTAACTGCAGGGAACAGATACTTTAAAAAAAGAAAAGAAATTGCTCAAATGAGCTTGGAACTACGCTGTAAGGGAAGGGAGAGCATTTTTCCGCATAAGAACCATGTGAGGGGGAGGCTTAGTTCCACAATTTTGCTGCTCCACAGCACATACTCTACATGGAGCAGCAGAATCAAGGAAATAACTCCCCACAGTTTGAGTTTTCAATGGGGAAATGGCTTGGCTCACAACGCCATTCTGATTTTGTTTTGGCTCCCCCCACCACCACCTTAGGAAGCCATTCCCCACAGGGGCTGCAAGGCTATAAGGAACATGAGCTAGGTCCGGGCAGCCTTTAAAATCTGTAACATCTATGCAGGTCTCAGGAGAGCAGACACAAAACCATGCCAAGGAATAGGAGGTTCCATATGTGGATGAGTTTTGACAAACTTGCCT
>NW_015186852.1:0-855 GCF_001447785.1 Gekko japonicus
GAGACCATTCAGAAGAGATAAATTGCTGCGGAGATAAGTATTCTAAAACCGGAAACCACGTTGCATTAAGTGAGGACCATTTTGAATGCTGAGTCATACAATTCAGTTTGTTCATAACAGAATCCATGAGGTAGTGGTTCCACAGTTTCCAAAACCATACCTAAATACTTGGTGATTTTGCATCCTTCCAATAAGATGTGATGGCTGTCTTAGCAGCATCCAATGTAACCTCAATGGTAGCTTTATGTTGTCGAGAGGTTGATTCCTGAGGCCAAAAATCGAAGAATAGAGTCTCCAGTGGAAAAGGGACACTGACTGAAGTAACTTGAATTCCATTCTTAGGGACAAGTTTCCTTCCTTCCGGCTTGACACCTCACTCTCACACACACTTCCTCTCACTCACAGGCACGAAGAAGGAGCACATTTCCCACCCCACATCTTTGAACACCGGATGCAGGGACACGCTTCCCTGCGTCCACACCCACCCTCCATAGTTAGAACAGATCCTATCTGTCGCAAGAGGACATAGTCCCACCATACACTGCATGGGTCATACCACTCCTGGAGCATTGTTCTGGAGGCTTCACTTCCAAAAGGATGTGGACAGAATGGAGCAGGTACAGAGGAGAGCGACAAGGACGATCAGGGGCCTGGAGACCAAGCCCTGCGAGGAAAGGCTGGGGGGGAGGTTCAGTCTGGAGGAGAGGAGGATGGGGAGCCAGGATTGCCCTCTTTTAAGTATTGGAAGGCCTGCCCCTTAGAGGAGGGCAGGGAGCTTTTCCTGTTGGCAGCACAGGAGAGAACTCGCAAGAATGGGTTTCAGTTAAGGGTTGACAGACAGGGCTGTGCAACAGC
>NW_015186853.1:0-859 GCF_001447785.1 Gekko japonicus
ATGGGAAATGTACTGATTATCACTAGAAGACCCTTCAGAGGAAATAAATACCTCCACTACCTCATGGACAGGGTTGGTTACTAAATGTATTAGAAAATTGGAAGGTGTGAGCTGATTCATTATGACTGCAACATATAGTTTTGTATTGCTTGTGTAGCTGATAAAGTGGGCTGTGATCCATGAAATATTGAAATATTGAATGAGTTTCATCCCTTGAGGCCAAGGTGGCTGACCTGGAGAAGCAGAGACAGTCAGGCTCATGGAGAAGATATGTCCCACTCTGAATATGGCAGTCCTGCCGGTGTCAGGGAGCATGAAGGTTCAGAGGAAACAGGGCACTGTGCTGAAGATAAGGGGAATGTGCCCTCAGAAGGGACCTCTTCTTCAGCTGGTGAACGGGTATCTTTTTGCACCAAGGAACCATCCCTGGATAGGGAGGGAGGGGGGCTCTTGGTAGTTGGTGATTCGATCCTTAGGTATGTAGACTGCTGGGTGGTGAACCCGCGTACTGACCATATGGTGACTTGCCTGCCTGGTGCGAAGGTAGTGGACATTACGTGTGTTCTAGATAGGCTGGTAGATAGTGCTGGGGAGGAGCCAGTGGTTGTGGTACATGTTGGCACAAACCATGTGGGGAAATGCAGTCGTGAGGTCCTGAAGGAAAAATTTAGGCTGCTAGGCAAAAAACTCAAGGCCAGGACCTCCAAGCTAGCCTTCTCAGAAGTGCTACCTGTTCCATGCGCACGGCCGGAGAGACAGGCACAGATCAGGAGTCTCAATGCATGGATGAGATAATGGTGTAGGGGGGAAGGGTCCAAATTTGTTAGGCACTGGGTTGCTTTTTTGGAACAAGAGGGAA
>NW_015186854.1:0-919 GCF_001447785.1 Gekko japonicus
TCTTTGAAACAGGTTGCAGAAATATGGTCTTGGAGACATACCTATGACCAGGGGTCTTGTTGTAGAAAAAGAGCTGCCGGAGCTCATTAGCATAACTCATTAGCATAACTTATTTGCATATGCCACGCCCCTGACATCACCGGAAGTGACAGAAGGCCACACCCCCTGACATCACCGGAAGTGTGTCAGAAGGCCCGGCTACTTACCCTCCTGCTTCATCCTCATTCCCAAACGGAATGAGGATCGAAGCAGAGGGCGGGGTAAAGAAGGGGCGGGGCTTCACCACGTGACCGCCCCGCCCCCTAGAGGTTCTCTTCCGGAGCTCCGTACCTGAGAGCCCCCCCCCCACTAGAGCCCTGGTCATGCCGGCCACATGACCACGGAAACATCTTCGGACAGCGCTGGCTCTTCGGCTTGGAAACGGAGATGAGCACCGCAACCCTAGAGACTCCTTTGGATACTCTGTGGGGACGCCACCACCGGGAACTGCCCCCATGTGGAAGCAGCAGCCATCAACACCGGCTCCAGTCCTGTGGAATCTCCTCCCCAATCAGGAGTACGCCTCTCCTGCCTCTGCGAACCCAGGTCAAATGGCCCCTGGTGAACCAGATTCTGGAACCAGCCATGTTCAAGGCGCACAGGGACCTACGGAGTCAAATGAAGCTCTGACATGCAGTGGGGTCTGGTGTGCTTCTGTTTCCGGCTCTGGTCTGGCTAAAATCTGGATCTGACTTAAATTTTTAAGGAAAACTGAAAGACGTATTACGGCGTCGGCTTCGGTGTGCCACTGCATGCAAGGTCAGACACGATCTGTTCGGCTTCCACAAGGTTGTTTCGGCTGCTGCAGGCGAACATGTCGGGGAAACTCCCCCCCCAAACTGGATCCACAGTCCTGACTACTGTTCCCTCTAAGCTGAGT
>NW_015186855.1:0-978 GCF_001447785.1 Gekko japonicus
GAAATCAATAAAATCTGTTTTAAAAAAAAAGAAAGAAAGAAAGCTCTTCCCCAAAACCCATCCCCTCAGATCCTTGAAGATGCTAAAGTTGGAACTTGGAACCTTCTGCATGACAAGCAGATGCTCTGCCCCGCAGCCACGCACCCACCACCACCACCGTATTGTCACACACACAATGATGCCATACGATATCCCCTGGACCTGAACTTTGTTATCCCACACCTCTGAAAGCCAGTTTGGTGCAGTGGTTAAGTGTGCGGACTCTAATCTGGGAGAACCGGGTTTGATTCCACACTCCTCCACTTGCACCTGCTGATGTGACCTTGGGTCAGTCACAAGCTCTGGCACAGCTGTCCTTGAAAAAGAGCAGTTTGTGTCCGAGTTCTCTCAGCACCACCTACCTCCCAGGGTGTCTGTTGGGGGAGGGAAAGGAGTTTGTCAGCCGCTCTGAGACTCCAAGTGAAGGGTGGGGTATAACTCCAATCTCCTCTCCTCCTTCATCTGTCCGCCTTCTCCTTCAGAGCCATTTTGCTAGTTTAAGCAGGAAGTACCATGGGAATGCTGACAGGGAGGGGGCGGCAATTATCTGCAGGTTTTTGCTTTGGAAGCAGCCCCCCCCCGAAGAGCCCCTCCCCTTGGAACTGCACAGTGAGATGCCCCTGTTTTAAGGAGGCATCAGTGCATCGGTGACATCAGCTGTTATTCCAGTTCCCACCCTCATCTCAGACCTATTTGCATGGCCAGCTACTTACACCTTTCACAAAAGAAACAAACGCTATCATGCTTAACAGGTTAGGGAACAAAGGCTCAAAAGGGAGGGTACACGTACGGAGATGAACAACCACCAGCACAGTTGTTGTCTGAAATAAAGCGACAACACAGGTGTCTGCAAAGTGAAGACAGGAAGTGGGGGGGGGGATCAAGGGAAAGCAATGTGGGGCAAAGCAAGCTGGGAGAGCAAGCTGTGGCCGTCACTCA
>NW_015186856.1:0-963 GCF_001447785.1 Gekko japonicus
CACCTCCTGAACAGAGAGAAAGAAGGTGTCAGAGAGACCTTTCCTTTTGCGGAGTTCCCCCCCACCCCATTAATCAGAAATCTCTGCTTGGGGGCAGTGTTCCCTCCAAGCTGAGTTAGTGTGAGCCAGCTCACAGTATTTCAGCCTCCAGCTCCACACCTTTTTGTCCTAGCTCAGGGAGGAGGGCTCCCAAGCAAACTCATTGATGCAGCAGCCAAATCGCTTGCTCATCACTTGAATGGCAGCAGCTCACAAAGTAGGATTTCTGCTCACAAGACCCCACAGCTTAGAGGGAGCCTTGCTTGGGGGGAAGGTAGTGCGATATATAAGCGCTGAGGATCAGCCGATAAAAGTGTGAGGTGAGCCAGTTTGGTGGTAAGTGGTTAAGTGTGTGGACTCTAATCTGGGAGAACCGGGTTTGATTTCCCACTCCTCCACTTGCACCTGGCTGGATGACCTTGGGCAAGCCATAGTTCTGATAAGAGCTGTTCTTGAAAAAGAGCCGTTTCTGTCAGAGCTCTCTCAGCCCCACCTACCTCACAGGGTTCACAGGTTTTCAGCCTCCAGCTCACAAAATTTTATCTTGGCTCAGGAAGGAGGGCTCCAGAGCAAACTAATTTATGCAGTAGCTAAACTGCTCACTCACAACTTTAATGCCAGTAGCCCACAAAGTAGAATTTTTGCTCACAAGACTCCACAGCTTAGAGGGAACAAGGGTGTCTGTTGTGGGGAGGGGAAGGGGAAGGAGATTGCAAGCCGCTCTGGGACTCCGAGTGAAGGGCGGGGTAGAAATCCAACCTCCTGCTCCTCCTCCTCCTTTCCATTCATCCTTTCTTCCTCCCATTCACACACTTCCAGGTATCTTCCCCTCTCCTCCTTTCCCTCTCCTAACCCTAACCTCTCTTAGCAGGTGGCCTGTCTGTCTTTCCCCACCATCCTCCCTTTGCTCTTTCCCCCCCCCAA
>NW_015186857.1:0-883 GCF_001447785.1 Gekko japonicus
ATTGATTATTGGCATAGTTTATCTCAACACGTAACTGACCTTTAAAAAAAAAATTACTTATTTAGATATTGATTTCCTGTTTTCTCCTCAGTGGTGCTTCAAAGCACCTTCACCAGTCTCCCCTGTTCCATTTTGTTGTCACAACTAGGGGTCATTTCCTGCAGGAGCGCACAGGAGCGGAGCTCCGGCAGTAAAGAGCCCAGGGGGCAGGCACATGCAACAAGCCCCACCCCCTGCTCCCAGCAGCCCTCAGTCAGAGCAAGCAGCAGTCAGGTAAGTTGCAGAGCTCCCCCTGGTCCCCCTGGTCCAAAACAGTCCAGTGGCACCTTTAAGACCAAGTTTTATTCAGGTCCAAGCTCTCCCTCCTCTGTGAGGGCAGATCTGCATGTCCCCCCCCCAATAGCTAGCAATCCAAAACAGTCCAGTGGAGCCTGAGCGGTGGGTGTTGCCTTCTGACACACTTCCGGTGATGTCAGGGGTGTGTGGCATAGGCAAATAAGTTATGCTAATGAGCTCCGGCACCTCTTTTTCTACGAGATGACCCCTGGTCACAACCTTGCGAGGTTGGTTTGGCTGAGAGAGGGTAACACTGGAAACTTCCATGACAGAGTACTGATGTGAGCATGGCTCTCCCAGATCCCAGTCACTACGACATTCCGGCTCCGAAATGTACAGCAATCGACAGCTGACAGTGTATACCACGGTACGTCTTGTGTCTGCAAAAATATTAAAGAGATGCTGACACTCAAAGCACTCATATTCTGCGGTAAAGTTTCACATTCTAATTATGGATTCGAGTTTGAAATCACATTAAAAATAGTGTGGCAAAACAGGAGATGCGAATATATGGCCCCGTCACACGGGCCAGATAATGTGTGTGGGG
>NW_015186858.1:0-854 GCF_001447785.1 Gekko japonicus
CACTCTCAATTGTGCCTTCTCTTTTAGTGGCTACTTACAGCATGCTGAAATGGGTTTGCTCCCTACATTAAAAAGAAGATCCCCCCGCGCACACCCTTAGTACCTTTTGGAAAATGGTTGTAGACACCAGAAGTTGTTTCCCAGCTCCTACAAGCAGCTGAAGCTCTGCTGTTTTTTTAAGAAAAATTGTATTCTTTCTGTTCATGGAAGAAGTGCCTCTCTCACATAGCCAATAAGATTTGGCTGCATACTAAGAAAAATGAAGACCACAAAAGAAACTTAACTTTGGCTTTGCGTGATTGGCCTTCAATGGCAGTGGCACATACCCAAATATTACTGGCTACACGACAGGGACCCTTTCTCTCTGAACAGAAAAGATTTTAAGGGGGGGGGACCCAGTGCCACTTCAGCGGCCCATTGAGACTGCATTGAAGCAAGAAAGGGGCAAACATTAAGGAAACATTTGGAGAACAGCCTCCCCTACACAAATGCTCCCTTTTATGCTGAACATGATTTAATTTGAACATTCGACTCAGTCCTCCTTGTTATTAAAAAGTGCTTGTACCTCATGGTTTAACCAGTAATCACAATAGATGTTCTTAACACACATGGCTTTTTTTGCTACTTAATCATGAGTATATTAAAGAGCAGGCCTTTGAATATTGTGGTAGCTCTTGTCTCTCCTACTAAATCTGCCTCTCCCATCCCGAAACAACATCCTCTGTGAGTGCTGCAATTACCTCATCCTCTTGTATGAGTTGAATTCATTTCACACATACAATGAGAATGCTCCATTATGCACACAGAACCTTCTGTGACATAAAGGAGAACGCAGAAGCTTTACAGAAGGCCCT
>NW_015186859.1:0-859 GCF_001447785.1 Gekko japonicus
AATGTCTAGGAATAGCATCGATCACCCTCGCTGCCTTACAGCTGACACGTTTAAATATCAACATGCGGTGTCAAGAAAATCAGCCTAGCATTCTCTTGCCCATTAGGACGCACCCTGTGCAACAGTTTAGTTTGGAGCCAAGAACAAGGAGGAGGAGTGGAGAGGGGTGGTGCAGACATTGGGTTTATCTGAGACCTGGCCTGGATTACCAAGAGTCCAACATAGTCACTTGTGCCTTTTCCAGCAGGCATGGTGGCGTTTCACAGCTGGAGAGAAACCCCATCACCCCATCAGCATCTGTGCATCAAGGTACCATTGGCTTCTCATAAAGTTGGCAATAATCAGCTGTTGGCACCTGAGTTTCAACCTTCAAACAAGCTACTCCACTGAGGCTGGGAAATTTCCTCTTTTCCCTGCCTGCAAAGTCCACTGACCTGCTGCCTGGATGCTGGTGACTTTGCCTTCTCCCATGTGCTCTGGAATATTCACCAAACAGCATGCTTATTGTGATGTGAAGAAATGACATGCAGCGTATGATGCTTAATGGAGACTTTGTGATTATGATCCTAGCTTAAGGGTTTTTTCCTGAATGCTGGCAACTTGATTTGAGAAAGAAATTCCTCAAAACAGGATCCTGTTGTCATTTACGGCTTCCATTGGTGTCATTGGAGAGGATCTGCATACGGCTATTGGATTACCCCCCAAGTGCTTGACTGTCTGCAATGTAAGGATTTGTCATCCTTCAAGAATCTTCGTTTGCTACTGGATTATTATTGGACACTTCATGATTTCGTATAGATTGTTTATTTATAGTGTATTTTTGGTCGCAGTTTTTGTTTGTCTGTGCTGTTCCTCTTCC
>NW_015186860.1:0-823 GCF_001447785.1 Gekko japonicus
AGGGTGAGCAATAAGTGGATGTCTGGATACATCTGCTTTAGCTAAGGAAGCGAGGGGGGAAGGGAACGGGGGCCTGGGTTACACAGAGCAGGTTGGTAATACTACAGGTATAGAGAACATAGTAGAAGGCGAACCCGAGTCTGACAGGTCTTTTGGTTCCTTGGAGGAGGAAAGGAAACCAGGCTACCCAGATCTTTCCTATGGAGGATAACAGTTGGTCCTGGGAGGAAGCATGGGCAGGGCCTCGTGGCTGGGGGGGGGGGGAACCTCTGAGAGGCCCTATCTGCACTAGCTATGTGAAGCTGTTCTGTGCTGCTGTGGTGCCAGCTTCCTATTTGGCTCAGTATAAAGCTCTCCTCTGTCTGCATCAGGACACATGTTGTTTAGGGAGAGAGCACAAGAGAGGGGGGAGGAGTGGCCCCCCAGGGGTGCCAGCAGGGGGCTGTGCTGCACTGCAGGGAGGAAACGGCACCTGTGTCCCCCCCCCCACAGAAAGTAAAAGGGGGCGGCCTGGCAGAGCGGGAGGCAGGGGGGCAGGAAAGATGGAATGAGCTGGGTAAAAGACACAAAACACCCAGCAGTTGCCAGGCAGGGCGTTCTGGAGACTGCCCCAGGAAATAACAAATGCTTCGGGGGTGGGAGCACCTCCAACCCACCCCCCTCTGATATGATCACAGGAAAATGTCCCCTGGCTGCTTTTAAATGCAGACAACTGGATTTTCAGCTAACGTGTTTCCTTTGTGACAATTTGGGTATCTCCTAAGAAAAGATTGGGGGGAGTGGGATAATTCAATTCCAGTTGTCTGCTTTTTCCTCACAGCGG
>NW_015186861.1:0-835 GCF_001447785.1 Gekko japonicus
ATTATGCAGTCCCCTTGTGTAGATCATGCTGTCCGCACAGGGCCAACCCTTTGGAATTAGATATAGTGATATAATGCATGTTGCGATGGTTCTCTACAAGTGCTTGCACGTTTTTTCTTGCGAAATCAGAAAACGGTTGCTTCTGAGACACAGGAATTTTCGACCACCAAGAGCGCCTCCCTTAGTGGACTGCACTGGAAGTGTAAAGTGTATAGTTCGCTTTGTCAGTGATCCTGCCAGGAAATTAATGTGGAGGACATATGTGTGCTCTTTCAGCATGTGGCGTGTGACCGCACTGAATGAATGCACTTAGTGTCCGTGACGTCCCTCAGGATAAACATGCCCTTAAGTTCTGCATCATGGTCTGGTTCTCCTAGGCATCAGGAGAGAGCAGCGGCCATGAGGACATCCAGGAACAGGAAGGTATCCCTGAGACACAGGAAGTCGTTCGGCCCACACCCACCCACATCCCAGTAAGTACTGAACCCTTTTTCTGCTTTATTCTTGTGGCACGAGGCCTACCTTTGGCAGCTGTGCACATACGGTGAAGGCAATGGCCATTTCATGTGTGGAGCGTGCAGATTCTCCCTCACAGAGGAGGTGTAGTGTGCAGCTGCCTAAAAACGTGGTCTTAAAGGTGCGACTGGAGTGTTCACCTGCTCCCCCTGGAGACCTGCTTAGCTGGTCGGGGGAGGGGGAGCGCCAAAAACGGGTCTTGGTCGGTCGGCTGAGCGCTGCCTCCGCTGCCGCCCTTCAACTGTTCCCCCCCGACAGCCCGCAAAGCCAGGGGGGATAATGGCACAAATGGGGCTGCGGCGGCCGGCTCAGCCTGATG
>NW_015186862.1:0-891 GCF_001447785.1 Gekko japonicus
AGCAGCTGCCAGTCCGAGTAGACAATATTAACTCTGATGGACCAAGGGTCCAATTTGGTATAAGGCCGCCTCATGTGTGTACATTCTTAGCTATGGCTCAGAAGGGGAGAATATGCACATCAAGGAGAAGGTCCCAGGTTCAATCCCTGGCATCTCCATTTCAAAGGACTGGGCAGTAGATGGCCTAAAAGACCTTTCTCTGCCTGAGACCCTGGAGAGCAGCTGCCAGTCTGAGTAGACAAGACTGACCTTGATGAACCCAGGGTCTGATTCAGAGAAAGGCAGTTTCATGTGTGTTCATCTGAGTCTTCTAGATAGATAGGGATGGGGATGAGATGGGGACATGGATAATACTCTGCCAGCTGAGTTTTGTCAAGGGTGGTGGAATGCCGCCTCATTTGAGCGTACAGTTCTGGTCACCATATCAACAAAAGGACACTGCAGAGAAGAAGAGGAGGAGGAGGAGGAGGAGGTTGGATTTATACCCCACCCTTCACTACCGAAGGGATTCTCAGAGCGGCTTACAAACTCCTTTCCCTTCCCCTCCCTACAACAGACAGCCTGTGAGGTAGGTGGGGCTGAGAGAGCTCTGACAGAAACTGCTCTTTTTCAAGGACAGCTCTTATCAGAACTATGTATCCGGTTCTAACTGTCGCTTCTTGACTCTTATACAGGTTTCTCAAGATACATGTGAGGTGGTCTGGTACTCCCATCTCTTTAAGGACCTGCAAGATTGATAGCTCTTGTTAAAACATGAGCTGGGTATTGAGGTGTCTGGGACAGGCACTCTTTGATGACTGAGAAACAGTGGCTCATGATCCCACAAGTGAAAAGACTCTGTAACTCTGGGTAAGGCAGAGTCTATCCAAGGAAGCTGGAGTGGACAGCAGA
>NW_015186863.1:0-865 GCF_001447785.1 Gekko japonicus
TTTCTTCATTGTCCTACTTTCACACCCATGTGTAACCATGGGGAAGGCCACCCTCTTCACCTGCCACCTGATCCTTTTAACCTTCTGCACGCAAGCCACTGACTCGCAGCCCCACCCAGTGTTCCCTCTAAGCTGAGTTGGTGTGAGCTAGCTCACAGTTTTTTAGCCTCCAGCTCACACATGTTTATCTTCGCTCAGGAAGGAGGGCTCCAGAGCACACTGATTTATGCAGCAGCCAAATCGCTTACTCACCACTTTAATGCCAGGGGCTCACAAAGTAGAATTTTTGCTAACACAGCTTAGAGGGAGCATTGGCCCCACCCCTAATTGTTACAGTCCTTCCCAAGCAAGGGAAGGTAGCAAGTGGACTGGATGGTTAGATGCCAACTCAGAATCTGAGAAGGCTTCTTGTCTCACGTCATGTCCCAGAGAGCCCTCTGGTTTGTCGTTTCACTTCATTTATACCCGACCTTTCCCCCTAACCAGGACCCAAAGCAGCTTACATCCTTCTCCCTTCCTCCATTTTATCCTCACAACAACCCTGTGAGGTAGGTTACGCTGAGAGCATATGACTGGGCCAAAGTCACTCAGCCAGCCTTCACAGCAGAGTGGGGATTTGAACCGGGATCTCAAAAATCCTAATCCAATGACTACACTAAGCTGTGTAATTACACTGAGAGCCTACTGGTTAGACCAGGACTGGTGAGAACTACACTGAAGTTCCCACTCAGTCACAAAGTCGCCTGGGTGACTCTTGGGCCAATTAATGAGACGAATACCTCAAGGGGTTGTGGTGCAGATAAAACAGAGGAAGGGAGACCTGTATGTGCCACCTTGAGCTTCTTGCAGGAAGAAGAAGAAGAAG
>NW_015186864.1:0-859 GCF_001447785.1 Gekko japonicus
TAACACGGGTATTTAGAAATTATAGTTATAATTTTGGGTATATATGGATTGGATAATAATTCAGTACAATATTTTGGTAAATCGTTTTTTTAAAAACTGAGAATGCACAAGCTCGCCTCTCCGCCCTCACTGGCACACACCACACAGTCCCGTTCTTAAAGCATGGGTGGCGAGCAGCGTATACCTTGTGACGACTCCGGTCCTCTCCCCTCCTCAGAAGCATACAGTGAGGCCCTTACCATTACAAGCTAAAAGCAAGCCGATTTAATCGCTTATATGTGATCTACCAGGTCAATTCTCAGAGGGCGGCTGATTCCATAGGGCCACCACTTAAAAGGCCCTGGCCCATGTTCTGTTTTGTCTCACTCATTGATTGAAAGTGACTCTGTGCTGGAGAGAGCAGAGTCCTTCCTTAAAAAGATCTAAACAGAGGTCAGCAGAGCAAGTGTAGGAAGGGGACCTGGGAAAACTTTCAGAGCTACTCAGAGAAACAGGAAAAGATTAGCAACACACAAAACCTGAAAAACGCAGTATCCAGAGGAAAACCAGCATTTGGCCATTATCGTTTATGGATGCAGAGTGACATTGCTGGAATCTTTTCCACTGTAAACGACAGCAAAAAAAAGGAGTGAGAACCAGTTCCATTTCACGCTGGAAAGAGCTGTGATGACTGCAGTCGGACTTCCCTCTAGGGCAGGGTGGCCAAACTGTGGCTCAGGAGTCACATGTGGCTCTTTCACATATATTGTGGGGTTCCCAGCAGGGCAGCTGGGGAAGCGAAGGGGAGGCATACTTTTTCTCTCTTTCTCCCCCTCCTTCCCTTCCCCTCTCTCTTCCTAACTGCTGCTTCATGCTGGGA
>NW_015186865.1:0-867 GCF_001447785.1 Gekko japonicus
TTTCCACAATGGGCCTTTTTCCTAGTGATATGATAAAGCTCAGCCTATACACACCAAGATCCAAAGACTTATGGAGTATTCTGCTCAAAACGTTTCACTTTCATGTTTACTGCTTGCCCCTCCCTCCTCACACTTAGTTTCTTGTGCAGGTCTACTCCACTCCCAACAATCTTCTATTCATTGAATTTTTGAAACTCAAGACTTAAGAGGTAAAAGGCTGATTCTGTGTACATAGGTTATTATTCATGAAATGAGGCTTAGTTTTTTATTATGTAGCATGAGGTTATATATTCATGCAATGTTTGGTGTAGTGCCAGTTTGGTGTGGTGGTTAAGTGCGCAGGGCTCTAATCTGGGAGAACCGGGTTTGCTTACCCACTCCTCCTCCACTTGCACCTGGCTGGGTGACCTTGGGCAAGCTGTAGTTCTGATAAGAGCTGTTCTTTAAAAAGAGCAGTTTGTGTCAGAGCTCTCCCAGCCCCACCCACCTCACTGGGTGTCTGTTGTGGGGAGGGGAAGGAAAAGGAGTGTGTAAGCCGCTCTGAGACTCCCAAGTGAAGGGCGGGGTATAATTCCAATCTCTTCTTCTTCTTAATAATTTTTTTGGTAAATGAATTCCGTTAATCCAGGGCTATTGGGGGCAGGAACACACAGGAATGGATTTCCAGCTGGCTGGAAGGGAGGCATTCCCCGGCTTGTCCAAGGGCCGGCTTGCCCGGGCTCCCCGCAGCTGCAGGGTGCCCAGGCAAGCCAAGGGCAGGCATTGTTGCTTTGGAGGGCTGGTGGGCAGCGTTCCCTCTGAGCTGTGCTAGGGGGTGCCGGCGCACAAGCATTTTCCTCACCATTGAAAACAATGGAGGATGGGGGC
>NW_015186866.1:0-854 GCF_001447785.1 Gekko japonicus
ACTGTGCGACTGAACAACAACAAGAATCTAAATGGACACCACCCGCAGGGACATCATGTCAGGGACCTCCGTCCTGGATCAGATTTGTAACCACTGTCTCCCATTGCTTGTCGGCGCACTCTGCTAGTTTTAAATGTTCCTTACTTTGTATTTTGTCTGATGATAATGCCTTTGTAATTAATGGAATGAGCAGGGCTGACTTGATTGTGCGGTTTTATCTACAGCCTTTCTGGGTTAAAGACTAGAAGGGGAAGGAAAAGACTCCTTGGAGGTGTGTGTGTGTGTGTGTATGTAGGAGCTGAGAAAGGAAACATCTGCTTTTGCTGGCTTTTTGGCTTTCTGTGCTTTGGTGACCACTTTGGCTTTGTGTAACTTCTGCAGGAGATCAGGAGAAACAAAAACCGAAGGAAAACAGCTTGGGGGGGGGGAATGTTGGTGCCAAAACTAGGTAGCAGTTCTTTCCCTCTCTTGGAACTCCCAGAAAAATGTTGATCGATTTATTAGAAGAAAAACATGATTTATGATAACACCCCATGTTGCCCAAGCAAACCTCTGTGTGTGTGTCTAACTCTTTTTGGGGTGATGTCATGAAGAAGTGACAAATCACCCTGGACGGATCGTTTTAAGTGAAATCTCTCTCCTCCAAAGTGTTGTCCTCATTATTATTTCCGCAGAATGGTGGCTAAATGGCAGAGTTTCCGTTTCTACTGGTCTGATCCAGCAGGGGTCTTCTTACGTTCCTATAGTCTGTGGCGTAGAGAGAGAAATATCGAAATATACCCAGCCTTCCCATAATTAGGAACTCTTGTTTCAAGCCAAAGCATTTTTTTTCCCTAAAAGAAAAGAGCTATATT
>NW_015186867.1:0-859 GCF_001447785.1 Gekko japonicus
CCATCTGTTCGGCTTGCCCATTTGTGGCCGGATGCAACGGTGCAGACGTTACATGCCTTATGAGGTTGTCCCAAAAAAACTTAGCGAACTCTAAAGAGGTAAGCTGAGGCCCATTATCAGATACCAATATGTCTGGTAATCCGTGAGTGGAAAAGACCCGGCGCAACACATTAATAACAGCAGTTGATGTAGTTGTGCGCATGTTAACAACCTCTAGCCATTTCGAAAATGAATCGACTAAAATCAAAAACATTTGCCCTTGAAACGGGCCAGCAAAATCAATACAAAGCCTCGACCAAGGCTTACTTGTGCTTTCCCAGTGTTGGACCGGGGCTTGAGGCGGGTCAGGCCTCGATTGTTGGCAAGTCATACAATGCCGGACCCAGTCCTTGATGTCAGCATCTAACTTGGGCCACCAGACATAGCTCCTTGCCAGAGCTTTCATGTGGACTATGCCTGGATGGCCATCGTGGAGAGCTTCCAACACTCTCTCCCTTAGCTTGGGCGGGACCACCACCCGGTTCCCCCACAACAGACAACCTTTATTGACAGAGAATTCTGTTTGCCTTGAGTGGTAAGGCCGAAACTCCGGTTCCACTCAACCTGCCGGCCACCCCCTCCAAACCCAGTTAAGGACTCGGGAGAAGGTAGAGTCCTTAGCCGACACAGCGGCAATGTCTGAAGAGTGGACCGGAGGCTGAGGCAGTTCATCAATAGCCATCACATTGTATGCGGGAGCAGAGTCAGAGTCAGTTTGTGGCAGACGGCAGCAGCTGAGAGCGTCCGCATGTCCGATTGCCTTGCCAGGCTGATGTTCCAGGTCGAAATAGTATGCTGAGAGAAACACAGCCCAGCGCAA
>NW_015186868.1:0-846 GCF_001447785.1 Gekko japonicus
ACTAACTCAGCTTAGAGAGAACACTGCGTTTATCACCGAGGCTCTAGGGAAAGCCCAGCTGCCTTTAGGCAGGGTCTCTGTTCATTGCTATCACCACCCCTTCTAAAGCCTGCACTTTCCCAAATAGGCATAGATATGACTGCGGAGAAGAACAGTTTCAAGAACCCCTGTCTACCTAAGGTTAGGGGGTCCTCAACGTTTTTTGAGCATGCAAAGCACTGCTGGGATTCTGACGCTGTGTGGTGGGCGCCACCACAATGTGGGTGCCACAGGAGGCAGAGTCAGCCCCAAAATGGCGGCCACCGCTTACCTTCAGCCGTGCAGTGAAGCTTCTTGTTGCAGTGGTGGCAGCTGACCCCAAAGCAATGTTTTTAAAAACGGCACAGCCAATCAAATCTCCAGTGGCCAATCAGATGCCTTGCAGGGCAAAAGCCCCACCTGGCCATGCCCACTTTTAACAAACACTTGGCGGGCACCAAGAGAATTGTCAGCAAATACCATGGCACCTGTAGGCACCACACTGGGGGCCCCTTACCTGGGTCATTAGGTTAAGAGGCAACTTTGAAAGCCAAGCCTGACACAGGCAAACCGGAAAAGACCGGAGGATGCCACAGTTTAAAAGGAGTTTAATAAGATGTAGGCATCCTAAGAAATAGGGAAAGTCGGTATTGTGGAGCTGGCCTCTTCTATCCAATTTTGTGATTTTACAAAAACAAACAACAGGATCTTGCTCAGCTATCGGAAATCATTTCCGCCTACGTATTACTTCTTATTTCTTATCTGGCTCTTGGTGGCAAAATGATACAGCAGCATGAGCCTGCGGACATAGGGCGGGACACAGATAGT
>NW_015186869.1:0-854 GCF_001447785.1 Gekko japonicus
ATATATAAGGGAGAGATGAGTTATGCCTGACACAAATGTTACCAGTCAGATGCCTTCTGCCTCAGAAGGAGTAGTTTAGCACATAGAGAGTGATGGATGCCTTCACAACAATATCACCTCCAAAAATCATAAATATGACACACTGGCTGGCCCAAAGTGACACACAAAATGGATGCCAGAGTCAAGCCAGAAAACGAGCCTGGAAAAATATTTCTTTTTTTGGAAGGTGAAATCTCAGTGGCTGGCTAGCTAACGACTTTCCTTCCCACTCCAAGGAAATAGGGGTTCCCAGAAAATTATTACCTTACTTTGCACTAATCTCATCACATGATCAGTTTCACTTCCCCTGAACCATCTGCCCAGAATCAGCACTCCATATCTGAGTTTTCCAATCCAACAATCCTCTAATCATCAAAGGAGCATTTACATGTTTTATTACACCTCAGGAAAACCCATCAAGGGTCTCCTAAATCATGGCGAAATACATCAAAGCCTCTCCCAAACATTTGTCCATCTCTGGAAAACCAATCAAGTTATTAATCATGGGGTGATCAGGTCAACATCCCTTTATGTCCAAGCATTCTGCTCCACTGTGGTGTGTGTGTGTGTGTGTTCTGAATGTCATACCACACACACACACCTTTGTGGGCCTCCTCCTCCTCTCTGTGAAATGCTGGCCGTTTTGCTGCTGTCTTTGTGGACCTCATTCTTCAAGACTGATAATTGTATAGCCCTGCCCAAAATTGCTTTCTTCCTCTCCTCCCTTTTATCTTCCTCTTAGTTAGCTTGCAGCCACTGGGATTTCCATGTGCTTTGTGTGTATATTTTGCTTTTTTATTTCTTTTTCAATAAAA
>NW_015186870.1:0-852 GCF_001447785.1 Gekko japonicus
CAGCAATTTCATTGTTCCTGTACACTTTGAAATGAACACTTTGAACACTTTTTGGCTACTATTATTATTTCTTGGAAATGACTGAGTAATCTGTTTTGATGCTGCTTGTGTTTAAATTAATTATATCAAAACTGACATTTCTTGAAGCAATCCTGGATTTCAGCAGTCATCTGTGAGCAGAACCCTGGTTTCACAATCTAACCATGGTTAAAAGAAACCATGGGTTTGCATCATGTCTGAACTAGCCAATGAGTTTGCACTGCTGTGCTTCTACACACATCTAAAAACGTCCTTAAAATGTCTCTTTTTACACACACCAGTAAAGCTGAGGATAAGACTCGCAATAATGGGTTTAGATTAAGGGTGGGGAGGTATTGGCTAGATATTGGGGGGGGGGAGTCTTTTTTAGTAAGAGTAGCCCAGCGGGGGAAACGCGGTGGAATCAGCTGCTTAGGGAGGCGGTGAGCTCCCCCTCAGTGGTGGTCTTCAGGCAGCAGCAGCTGGACAAACACTTGACTAGGATGCTTTAGGCTGGTCCTGTACTGAGCACTGGACTAGATGGCCTCCTCCAATTCTATTTTTCTATGATTCGATGAAATGTCCTTAAATTCTCAGTACATATTTTCAAGTATCACTAGACTCTTCATAAAATGCAATAGCATAAGCTACAATGAAGGTGAGTTCCAGGTGATTCGCTGTGCTGGTCTGCAGAAGATCAAGTTCTAAGTCCAGCAGCACCTCAAAGGCCCACAGGGTCCCCCCGAGGTGTACACGTGCTCAAGAGCCAAAGTTCCCTTGGTCAGAGAGTAGATCTCTGACCAAGGGAAATCTTGTTGATCAATGAAGATGAGG
>NW_015186871.1:0-805 GCF_001447785.1 Gekko japonicus
GATCCTTTTACTTTCTCACACAGAAGTGAACAGTGGATAAGGCCAACTATGACTTTGACGCCTACCCCCATTCAATAGAAGATGTTGTTATGTCATTATGCTCCGGAAGTTAGACATCTCACAGGAATGTCTGACTTGCCAGGCATTAAAAAATGAACGACGTAAAAGTAAAAATAAAAGAACTCTTCCAAATCCCTCCATGTTCCTTCAAGGTAGCTACTGACGTCCCGTGTCAACAGATGCGGAAATTCAGAAGCTAGTAAATGCCTAACTTCCCTTCAAGACTGTAGAGGAGATGCCTCTTGCTTTTTTGGTGCCCCCCATAACTCGGGTTCCTAGGTCCCCCTAACAATTGGCAGGGGGTATGGGGGGAATTACTGGGTGGCGGGGTCCCCCACCAGTGACACACTGATGTAACTTCCTGTATGCACCAGAAGTGATGTCAGCTCTGGTCCCATTTTTTTCAGCTGTAAGCTTATCTTCCTCCCATTCACCACGTTAAGAGTTAGGCACTTTATCATCTGCAAAGTGATTTGATTGACTCGATTTAAGACTAGAATGTTAGCACCTCGTCTATGTGCTAAGATATCTCTATGAGGAGAGATTACCAATGTATATGTACATATTCTTTGTAGCTAATTATTCTTTTCTTTTCTTTTTCTTTTTTAGGATTCCTATCCTAAAAGGATTGAATGATGTATGTCCATTTCATAGCTTCAGGCAAGAGAAGTAAGTTCTTTTAGGTCACGTTGTCAATACAAATAGAAATTGTAATCTTATTAAGAACATAAGAACATAAGAACAT
>NW_015186872.1:0-836 GCF_001447785.1 Gekko japonicus
TTATTACCCTGCATCCATTCCAAAACTGCCTCTAGACACCATTTCAGGATCTTTATGGCCTCCCTGGAATCAGTTGGAAATGCTACCGATCTAGCTGAGCCAAATAAAAGCCAATATTATTTGCTCTTGACTATCATACATAATATCATGTATATGTAATATGTAATATCATACCGATACTTGGATTTGGAAATATCAGGAAATACTGATATTTTTCGGGATCTATTTACCCCAAAATACCATTTTTTTGCATAGCTTTAGTCCTGAGCCCCTTATCAAATGCATCGTGTAAAAACTCTAGATGCAAGGATACTGACAATTTTGATTCTTGTGTGATCTTGGCTCAAGTGTTTGAGATGTTAGTCTTGTTCCAGGTGGCTGCATGGTTGAGATTCCATGCCAAATAGTTACAGAAGCTTTTGCTTCTTCTCACCAAATATTTCACCAGGTTTCTCTTCTGATGCAAATCCACAGGAAACTGAAGTGGAAGGTCAACTCGACATAGTCTAGAGCAAGGCTTCCAATTCTGAGAAGAATACATACTCTGAGAACCACCACAGTTGATAATATCCTGAGAGAATGTGCTAAGTGGATAATGGCAGGGAGGGAGTTCCACAACAAAGATACCAGTAAAGGAAAAGACCCTATTCCTAAAAGCCACCTGCCTAAAACATGGAACTAGCACCATTACTGACTCATGTTGTAGAAGGGGGATAAACACCTTTGGGATATTTTGCTCTTCTCCAGACACCAGCATGGTCAGAGTTTCAGTTGGGTGGCAGAAGGAGCAGAGCCTTGTAAGTGGTAGTGCCTGGAACTCCCTTAGTCAGGAACCT
>NW_015186873.1:0-869 GCF_001447785.1 Gekko japonicus
AAATCCACTGCGACTTGAGGGTGTTTTCCACCACCACCATCGGCACTGTGCCGATGATGCTCAGCTGTCTTTCTCCTTCGTGGGAGTCAGGTGGTGCGGTGGATGAGCCAAACAGATGTCTGGAGGTGGCCATGGGTTGGCAGGGGACACTGATATGCCGAAGCTGAGCCCAGATGGGATGGAGGCGCTCTTAAGCAGGGGGGGAGGGGGGCTTACCAGCCTAGGTATGGTTGCCAACCTCCATGTGGCACCTGGAGATCTCCTGAGACGACCAAGATCAGTTCCCCTGGAGAAAATGGCTGCTTTGGAAGGTGGACTCTATGGCATTGTATCCTCCCGATGTCCCGCCCTTTCCCAAACTCCGCCCTCCTCAGGCTCCACCCCTGAACTCTTCAGGGTTTTGAATTTATTTATTTATTTATTTATTTGGATTTATATCCTCCCCCTCCCCTTGACGGGCTCAGGGCAGGTTCCAGCAATGTAAATATAATACAAGCATATAAATCTTGAGAGAAGAGCTCTGAGAGAACTTGTGACTGACCCAAGGTCACACCAGCAGCTGCATGTGGTGGAGTGAGGACTCAGTTCTCCCAGATTAGAGTCCGCGCTCCTAACCACGACACCAAACTGGCTGCAGGAATGGAGATCTTGTCGTCTCTATATCCCAGTAATGATGATTATCATTATCATATGGCATTGTGTGTAGTATAGCCAGGGGATCCTAGGATTGTCTGGCAGCCAGAAGTTCTAGCTTGTCAGCGCTAGGCACCACTAGGTGGCAAGCTATACTTGTTTTTGAGGCTAGAGGCATTTCAGAAGTGGTTTGCCATTGCCTCTTCATCGCGACCCTGGTATTCCTTGGAGGTCAC
>NW_015186874.1:0-849 GCF_001447785.1 Gekko japonicus
TCATGAATGAATAACATCTTCAGCCAACCAAGATTCAATCCCCTATAGCTCCGGTACTCCGAAAATCCCACTATCACCCCCCCATTCCTATCCTTTGTTTTGCAAATGACACTGCGAATTAGCCACTTCCCCAGAGATATGGTGCGACCTCCCATGAACCGGATTCACATCCATCCGAGTGGCAAAAGCCACCTCAACAAATCACGGATCCAAGCAATTTCCCCCTTTCGCGATGACTAGCAGAAAAATCTTTTTCTTCGGAACAGCTCGGACGTAATTAAAGCCAGAAAGAGAGAAAAAAGTTGCCGGTATTTCTGCCATGTTAGAGGGGTGTACAGGACTTATGAAAGAAATATTGGTTTTCAGAGCGTGCAAGTGCTACAAAGCTTTCCTGCTCTAGACAAAGCCGCCTGGTCAGGTGTAATCAGGTAGGCCCTGCTGTGTTAGGATTAAAGGGAGTGGAGAGGGTGTTGTTTCCTTCTTCTTAATTAAGGAAAGACAATAACACCCATCACTCACTTTGGTTTTATTTGACATTTCATGTCTCCGCAGGACCGCCCAGCTTCTAACCTGAAAGCTTAATGTGGAACGGAAAATGTGATTATGGGCTCGAGCTGAACCGAAAGAGGGGGAAATATTTGTTTTTTCAAAAGGAGCTTCAAAATGCACATAGAAACCTGAATCCCAGAGTCAGGAGGCAACATCAGGGAAAGGCCTCAGCCTCTACACCCTGTTATTGGCCGTCCAGAGGAACTGGTTCACCACTGCTTGAGACAGGATGCTGTCTCACTCATTTCAGTTCTTATCCCACTCCTTCCCCAGCAATAGGGGTCAGGGCAGTTAATGACA
>NW_015186875.1:0-835 GCF_001447785.1 Gekko japonicus
ATACAAAGGGAGGAAAAGTCATGTCTGCAGAAGTGACGATTGCAAGCTGTACATAAACTGCTGGTATGCAAGAACTGGGAAAAAAATGACTTGCCGCTACCAGACCATATCCATCCAGATAAAGGCCCCAGAAAATTCATAAACAAGGTATACAAACAATAAATTCTTCCTCTCTAGAATCCATTTCCAAGAGGTAACAGAGTACTTTTAGGGCTGCTAACTTCCAGGTAGTAGAAGCAAGGATAGGAAGCAACCGTGAAACAATAACTAAGCAATGTAAGCAACTATATGAACATCCACTTATACCATAGAAAAATCATCCCTATGTTCAATAGAAAGACTCTTAGTAAGGTGCAACACTCAGTTCAATCATAGTCCAATAAAGGTACGATGAAAAATAACGTTCACCAATATTTAGAGTGCTCTGTGCTGCCAATTAGTCCATTCAGAATATGTAAGCTTCCAACAGAGACTTTTCCAACAGGGTTGCCAGCCTCCAGGTGGGGCCTGGAGATCTCCTGCTTTTACAACTGCTCTCCAGCTGACAGAGATCAGCTCCCCTGGAGAAAATGGCTGCTTTGAAGGGTGGACTCTGTGGCATTGTACCATGCCGAGGCCCCTCCCCTCGCCAAACCCCGCCTTCTCCTGGATCCACCCCCCAAAGTCTCCAGGTATTTCCCAACACAGACCTGGCAACCCTATTTTCCAATATTCCAACTGTGATAAACAGCAGATTGTTTACTTTGCAGGACGGCGATGTGCAGTTCCGGGGACACTCCCATTCCGGCTAACAAATCCTGCCCACTTCTGAGTTCATTCCCATCACTGCTTTATC
>NW_015186876.1:0-864 GCF_001447785.1 Gekko japonicus
GCCATGAACTCCGAAAACCATCATGAATATGGAATTTTAAAAAAAGTAGTCTAAAGAGGAATGCTGCTGTCCATGTTTTGGCCTCTGAAGATGGCTCAGCAAATTCCAAATGGATGGATGGACCAGAGATACTCATTGGCAGATTGGACAAAGAACATGAAAAAGAAATTAAGCAAGAGTAATACTTATAATTGGCCTTGACTATGGTCAGTGGGACACCATATTATAGCAAGGGACCTACCTTCTCCTGAAAAGCGTGGTTAGGGACAGGTACATAACTGCCTGCTGTGGTCTGAAATACTCTTGGGAGAGCTGACAAATGTACTGATGCTAACTTCTTAGCAGCAGTAACATGAGTTGTCCAGGCCAAACCTTATGTGACCAAAATATGATAGCCTCAGTTTATTCATTTTAGCTTCCAGGGACACCTCAAGTTTGATTTGCTGTAGAACCCACTTATTTGCCTTTTTGGAGGAGGAGGAGGAGGAGAATAAGAAGAGGAGGAGGAGGAGGAAGAGGAGGAGATTGGGTTCATACCCCACCCTTCAGTACCCAAGGGAGTCTCAGAGCGGCTTACAAACTCCTTTCCCTTCCCCTCCCCACACCCTGTGAGGTAGGCGTGGCTGAGAGAGCTCTGACAGAAACTGCTCCTTTTCAAGAACAGCTCTGACAAAACTAGGTCATCCAGCCAAGTGCAAGTGGAGGAGTGGGGGATCAAACCCGGTTCTCCCAGATTAGAGTCCGCATGCTTAACCACTACACCAAACTGGCTCTCGTGCTCCACAGTACCTGTTAAGGTCTCCTCCAACACCAGATTTCAAATTAATCAGGTTTCTTCCTGTCTGTTTTCTTCATTGTCCAACT
>NW_015186877.1:0-845 GCF_001447785.1 Gekko japonicus
CCCCAACCTGGCGCACATCCTGTGCCTTTCTTTACCTGCAGCTTCCTCCACAGAAGCCAGCAGGTAATGTGGCCCATCATGTGTAATTAAACCGGCCCACCTGTTAAAGTCTACACATTAAGTTCCAGGGAGAGGCAGAGGCCAGTGGAAAAGCTGGCAGCCCCGCCTGGCCTCCGATGGCCGTTTGATGCTGCCGAGGAGAATGACTCAACTGGAGGGCTGAAGGAAACATGAGCAGCCATCCGGATCAGGAGGGCTCCCATAACACGCTTGTGTCCACCACCAAATGCAGCTGCGTCAGCATTAGCGCACTTCCCTGCAGAGCGCTGGTAACCCAATCCCTTTGGCTGGGCCCGGCGCCTTCCAACCTCCTGGGGCGATGGACACAGACCTTACTAATTACGCTGGGGGGGGAACCCCTCCTTAACCCCTTCTTCGTTCAGCCTCCGTGTGCCGTCCCCCCTTCCCCCAGCAGGGTTTTGCAGCATTTGAGCTTTTGTTGCTGAAACTCGAGTGGGGAGGGATCTCTTTGGGGGACGAGAATAGATCCCGAGGATTCCATTAACCCACATTAGCACAGCACAGTCACTCTTCATGGGCTGGTGGTGTACTTGGCAGCGGGTCTCCTGAAGAAGAAGAAGAGAGAAAAAGGCTGGTCCGTTTCATTGCTGGGAGGATGAGTGAGGCGGACAGGTTCCATTAAGAGGACGCAGCAGCCCAGCCCCGGGGAAGGGAGGAGCAGGCAGGCCGCGGCCAGCAGTCAGTGCCGGAGTCACGGATGCCACCCGTAATGCCTCTGGGGCTTTGTGGCATGTGGGAAGAGGAGGGCAGGGGGTGCAGGCAGG
>NW_015186878.1:0-848 GCF_001447785.1 Gekko japonicus
GTGAGGGGTCCTTCTCCTCTGAGGAAAGGGGGGCATCTATGGGTGTTACCACTGTCTCAATAGGGAGGCAGGAACTCAGACTCTTCCTGTGTGGCGTGTGTGATCTTCAGTTCGGGTGACTCCGCACAGCAGTAAACAGCAAAAAACCTTCCTATCAACTGTAAGAACTAAGAAGGTAACAAGAATAACAAAACAAAGCCATGAAAACGGAACGTTATAACAGTAGAAAGAAGACAGAAAGTTTCAGCTGTGGAAAGAAGTGTAGGAACGAAGATACAGGGAGGGCTAGATGTCCTCCTTTCCTCAGAGGAGAAGGACCCCTCACGGTAAATGTCCAAGGGCCGTTCTCCCTCTGAGGCGGAGGACATCTATGGGCACTCCCAAAGCAGTGCTCACTGTCTGGGTAGGTCATCATCTTCGTCTGAAATCACAAGCTGCAACACTCATCTGCCAAAAGCTGCATCCGCTGAAGCGTAGAGGTTCAACTTGTAGTGTTTGACAAAGGTAGAAAGGGACGACCATGTTGCGGCCTTGCAGACTTCTTCCACCGAAGCGTGCTTGAGAAAGGCTGCGTTAGTTGCGGTGCTCCGAACGGAGTGTGCTGTTATGCCCTGTGGTATGTCAATGCCTTGCGCCTTGTAGGCCTCCACAATGCAGGTCCTGTTCGCCATGCTAATGGCCGACGTGGACATCTTTTGTCCTATGTTAGGGGATGTAATATTGATGAAAAGCGATTCAGAACATCTGATGGGCTCAGTGCAAATCAAATAAGCTTTAAGACATCTGCGCGCGTCTAGCTTGTGCCATGAAGCCTCCTTCGGATGGGTCGGTGCTGGGCAGAAAGAGGG
>NW_015186879.1:0-863 GCF_001447785.1 Gekko japonicus
ACTGCTGGCAGCCCTAACCCCTCACATCCCGCCTGTGCCCAGGGGGAACTTGGCAACCCTGCACTGGCAGGTGGGAGGTATGCAGATGAGTGGGGAGGAAAGAGAGCGTGAGAGGCAGTGGTGGGCAGGGGTGCGGGAGTGGAGCCTGGGAACTGTCCAGAGCCTCCCAAAACCTGGAACCAGCCCTGACGGGTACAGTCCTAAACAGAGTCACACCTTTCTACACCTATTGACAACAACGGGCTTAGAAGGGTGTAACTCTGGTTAGAAGAAAAAGAGTAGGACCGATTTCACGCAAGAGCTGCGCCGCGGTCGCGCCTCCCTTTGCCCCGCTTCTATTAGTCCATTTCCCACTCGAAGCCGCGTGGCCGCATTTTGACCGGCGGCTTTGTCCAATTTTCCCCGCGGTTTCGTGACCCTAAAAAAACAGGATCACGGAACCACGGGGGGAATCGGACAAAGCCGAGGGTCAAAACGCGGCCGCGTGGCTTCGAGTGGGAAATTGACCAATAGAAGCGGGGCAAAGGGAGGTGCGACCGCGGCGCAGCTCTTGTGTGAAATCGGTCTAGGTTCGTATACCTGGCTTTTCTCTACTCTACAGAGTCTCAGAGCAGCTTCCAATCACGTCCACATCCTCTCCCCACGAGAGGCACCTTGTGGGGCAGGTAAGGCCGAGAGAGTGGAGAATCAGATCCCGCTCTCCAGATCAGAGTCCGCCGCTCGCTCGTAACCATGAACTCACGCTGGCTCTCCCAGGTCGGATGGCTCTGCAAAAGGAATGCCCCCCGTTACGGTTTCCAGTGCTGGAGGAAGGGGGCGCCATCCCCTTTCCTATTCCCCTCACCAGCAAAATCAGAACGAAG
>NW_015186880.1:0-849 GCF_001447785.1 Gekko japonicus
ATCACATGTTCAGCTGTACATGTGTTGAACATAACATGGGAATTATTCAACTTGCATGTAATTCAGGTGTACACACTGCAGGCAGACTGTGTGTGCATTCACTGTAACTTGTGAACATGGGCACTGTAAAAGCTGTTGTTGATTACGAGCACCAGACACTACCTTTTCCCCATGGGTGGTAATGAAAATATAGCCATTGATTTCAGTGGGGTGACACTCAGATGCCACTGTTGACATTACAGAAGAACTAAACCAGGAAATATTGATAAATTATTTTACGAGCATTGAAAAAAATAGCCCAACTGGTTTGAGTGAAAGCTTATGCACATTGGATAAATAATTTAATAGAAGAAAAGAAGAAGAAGAAGTTTTTATGCCCCACTTTTCTCCACCCTAAGGAGTCTCAAAGCAGCTTACAACCGCCTTCCCTTCCTCTCCCCACAACAGACACCTTGGGAGGGAGGGAGGGCTGAGAGAGTTCTGAGAGAACTGTGACTGGCCCAAGGTCACCCAGCTGGCTTCATGTGGAGGACGGAGGAATCAAACCCAGTTCTCCAGATCAGAGTCCATTGCTCTTAATCACTACACCACGCTGGCTCTCTCTCACCTGACCTGGCTTATTATTACACCATGAATTTGTTTAGATTATGAAGTCCAGCGCAAATCTTGCTCACACTGACTGCAGCCTGACAGCTCTATCACACATCTTTACTCTTTTCCAGCAGACGGGCTATTTGTGTAGCACCAACCTGGGCACGATAGAGCAGGCAAAGAGGAGTCTGGGTACTTGACCAACATGTGTGAGGCACAACAGTTTTTCATATTGGTTGTGTTCAGTATGAATAGATG
>NW_015186881.1:0-849 GCF_001447785.1 Gekko japonicus
AATGCATAAAAAGTATATAATGTATGAACTTTTTTTTTAAAAAAAGTGGGTGAATATTCATTCCCTCTTTTCAGAGAAAAAGCTTATTTCTTCTGCTTCAAACTGGCAGTCTTACACAGCTATTATGACAGACCCCTGTCTCTTTCTTTTCCAACCAAAAATAGTTTAGGTCCCCTCAGTAACTGAGGCTGCAGTCACACACGCTAAATAATCCACTTTTATTCCACTTTCAATCCACTTGAAAGCCAGTTTGGCCTAGAGAGCCAGTTTTGGTGTAGTGGTTAAGTGCACGGACTCTAAGTTGGGAGAACTGGGTTTGATTCCCCCCTCTTCCACTTCCAGCTGCTGGATGATCTTGGGCAAGCCATAATTCTGTCAGTTCTGAAAGAGCTCTCTTAGCCCCATCTACCTCACCAGGTGTCTGTTGTGGGGAGGGGAAGAGAAAGGAGTTTGTAAGCTGCTCTGAGACTCCGAGTGAAGGGCAGGGTATAAATCCAATCTCCTCCTCCTCCCACTTTCCAGCTGGATTTTGCCAGTTCACACAGTAAAAATCCAGTTGGAAAGTGCACTGAAAGTGGATTGAAAGAGGATTATTTAGTGTGTGTGTGAATGCAGCCTGAGTCACCCTCTGGTAGCATGTATTTCTTCTTTGTTTGAAAAGCTTGAATTGTCCCACCCTGTCACAGATATTTGTTCAGTACAGAAACTTGAAGGGAAAACTTTCAAAAATGGAATAAAAAATACTAAATAGGCAGGAAATTTATACATATGGGGATTCAAGGTATGGAGGTTGTCGAGAAAATTTTCTAATATATACAGCTATGAGGCTTTTGAACATAAAAGAGAGTG
>NW_015186882.1:0-838 GCF_001447785.1 Gekko japonicus
TGCTCCAGGTCACCTGGGGTAGAGTCGGATTTACCGCCCATGAACAGATATAGCTGGGTGTCATTGGCGTATTGATGACACCCAAGCTTGTGCCTCCAGGCTATCTGAGCAAGGGGGCGCATATAGATGTTAAATAATATCGGGGATAACACCGCCCCTTGAGGGACCCCGCAGACCAGCGGGTACCTCTGGGACATCAGCTCTCCAACTGCCACCCTCTGTCCTCGACCTTGGAGAAAGGAGACTAGCCATTGTAAGGCAAGCCCCTGAATCCCAGTGTTGGCGAGGCGGTGGATCAGCAACCGGTGGTCAACTGTGTCAAAAGCCACCAACAGGTCCAACAACACCAATGCCGCCATACCACCTCGATCCAGATGCCTCCGGAGGTCATCTGTGAGGGCGACCAGTGATGTCTCTGTCCCATGGTCTGGCCGGAAGCCAGACTGGAATGGGTCTAGCATGGAAGTGTCATCCATAAAGCTCTGCAACTGGGGCAGCTCTGTTAATGACCGAATAGTTCTAAACAATTGTTCCGGGCGTGAGCTAGCAGACGCAACCGTGGCCACGTAGAACTCTCTCTTTGTGGCTTTGACTGCTATCTCATAGGATCTCATAAACGCCCTATAGGATACTCTTGTTGCTTCATCATGAGCGTGTCGCCACCGTCTCTCTAGTGGTTTGAGCCCTCATTTCATCAGCCGCAGCTCCTTGGTAAACCAAGGAGCGTGCTTAGAGCGAGGGCACTGAGGGCGTTGGAGGGCAATCTTGTCGATGGCAGTCAAGAGTTGGCCATGCCAGTCCTTGACTACCTCATCCAATGAGCCGCCGGGGGCATAGG
>NW_015186883.1:0-843 GCF_001447785.1 Gekko japonicus
CGCCTTACTTCCCGAAATCTGAGAGCTCCAAAAACTACGGCACACCGTATTGCTTTGCATCTTGTGGATTTTCCAGTTTACAGCTATCTGTGAAAACTGAAGTCATCAGCTAGTTACAAGACTTGTTTGATGTACTGAAGTAGTCCTTGTGTCCTTACGCATCTGGTAACACTGGATTTCTAGACTTTGGGATAAGGCAGCTGCATACATATATGACTCCACAGACACCCAACCAATAATGAATAATTATGCAGAAGCTGAGCTCAGTCTCCGCTCTCGCTGTCTCCTACTTACCCTCGGGACAGAAATGTCCGGCACTGCAGCTCCCCGAAGGGCCGTGAGCACCCACCATGCAGAACCATCCAGCTGGACACGGCTCACACTCCTCTTCCAAAGCTAGTCCTGTTCTGTTACTCCAAGTTCCAGCCGCACACTTGTGCTGCATCGGGTGCTTGGTCCCTGGTGGGCAGAAATGGCCCGCTGGGCAGGGGACAGGAGGTTTCTGCTTCCCCCCTGAGCCTGTGAATACAATGACGGACAGTCAGCATCGAAGTCCAGTGGGGCATAGGCCGCGTCCGCCATCTGGGGCAATGGAGGTCCAGAGATAAAGATAAACCAAGAAAGGCTGATGGCTGGAAGATTTTTATTTATTTATTCAAGTAGCCCATTTTTGCATCACCACTGAGCAGAGTGATTATAATATACTGGGTCCGATGCATGAGTTAGTGAATTAGCTTAGTTTATTAGATCAGTGCGAAACAAGACAAAGTAGCCGGCTCGCAGGCCAGCTTATATTCCCAAGGTAAAACCACATCCAACACACACCCAACACCTGTGATAGGT
>NW_015186884.1:0-844 GCF_001447785.1 Gekko japonicus
CAACGCTAACTTTGATTTGCATCCCATGTACTCTTTACCAGCAGAGGAAAATGAAACTGCTGCCTTAGGAAAATGTTTCTTTCGGAACTGCACACGAGCTACTAAATGAGGAAGTCAGGGTTTGGGTACGGAGAGTGTGGAAATATTGCTGGAAAAACAGCAAGTGTTCGGCTTGCTCCCAAATTCCTCTTTAAAAAAAAAGGTTACCCTGCCTTATGTGCGCCTCCACACCCCACAGTTCACAGACAGAACAGAGAACCTTTATTTGGCATACCATAGATAAATCAAACAGGGGAGAGTTTAAGGGTAGGTACAAAGAACAACATAAATCAAAATTCCCAATTCAAAAAACACAAAACAGTCCTAACATGGTTTACAAGATTTACAAAGTATTACTCGTGACTTCCATACATAGGTCAAAAATTCTGCGACAGATAGTGTTGTTGCTGGACTCTTGTCTGCTAGGAAAAAAGATAAGTCCCTATCCAGAAAGTCTCTCTGCATAGGGAAGAGAGGCCGAATAAGGATATTGCGCATAGCGGAATATTTAGGACAGCGAAAAAGAATGTGGGTAACAGAATCGGGTTCCCCAAGATTACAGTTGCAGAGTCTATCCTTATACGGGACACCCCTGTATCTACCTGAGACCACTACTGAAGGGAAAAGGTTGAACCTTGCAAGCATAAAAACCCTCCTAAAAACTGGGATTGTCAGATTAGCAATATAAGGTACCATGGATGTATGTAGGGGAAGGAGGGGTAATGAATAGGGAGAGTCCACAGTTCACATAAATGGCTACCAATAAAAGTGCTTGCTGTGATGACATCAAGAAACAAGTGTGTTT
>NW_015186885.1:0-847 GCF_001447785.1 Gekko japonicus
TGAATAAATAAATATCATGAGAGGGCTTGGCATGATGCAGTCAATTATGGGTACTATAAATAACAAATCCACATTCGATCCTCATATCCCTCCTCAAATATGGGTGGGCCATTTTTCTATAATTTTTAGTTCCCAAAACACCTCTTCTCTTGATATAAACGATACAGTCCCATCAGACTTCCCTTCCTGGCCTCCAGTAAGTGTTGACGAAATTAGGGAACTAATCTCCAATTTGAAACTGGGAAAAGTTCCTGGTCCAGATGGGCTCCCGGTGGAATTTTTTCAAAAATTTGCTGATCGGTGGGCTCAACCCTTGGCCAATCTATTCACACTTATTAGTCATTATAGAATATTTCCCAATTCGTGGCTTAGCTCAATAATAATTCCAATTTATAAAAAAGGAGGATTTGACCAGCCTGAAATTTTTCGCCCAATTAGGCTTTTATCTACAATAGGCAAGTTATACACCAAACTTTTGGAACACAAACTCTTGGACTGGATTCATTCCAATAAAATAATTGGACCCAACCAAATAGGATTTACCAAAAAGAAATCAACTTTAGACCATTGTCTTACCTTAGCTGTTCTAGCGGATATAGGAAGTAAGAAACTTTCCGTGGTGTTTATTGATCTTAAAAGCGCTTTTGATACAGTCTCTAGAGAGAGATTGTGGATCGAGCTGTCAAAATTAGGAATTGATCCACGTTTATTATTCCTATTAAAGAAACTTCATACAGCTACTACGTGCCAAGTGAAATACACGACAAGTGGTCTGTTAACCAAGAAAATCCCAATACAGAAAGGTGTCAAACAAGGTGGTGTTTTGGACCCCCAACCTGTTTAATTT
>NW_015186886.1:0-871 GCF_001447785.1 Gekko japonicus
CTAGAGCGCCCCCTGCACAACATGCCCAGGGCAATGACATCACATCTGGGGAGCGGCATGGAGCCCCCTGCTGGCAGATGGTAAGCATCTGGCAACCCTACCCTCGAGACAGGGACTTTTTAAATTTTGTTTTACTTGATATTTTGTGTAATTTTGCTCAGTGCCATGGACGCTGGTGATGCTGCATTTATGAACGACGTCGAACTGATTAGAGCACTGCTGGAATATGATGGCAGAGATAATAACAGGGCTATTTTGGGGCAGGAACGCACAGGAACGGAGTTCCAGCTGGCTCCTGTGTTGGCCACACCCAGCAGGAACTCATTAGCATAACAGGCCACACCCAACAGCAGAAACTCATTAGGATTGGCTACATTAGGGGTGTGTGGCCTAACATGCAAAGGAGCTCCTGCTACAAAAAAAGGCCCTGGGTTTTGACAACAAACAAGGTAAGCAGAATAAGAAGCGAAAGGTGGGTGTGTCTGGATGACCACACTTCTGCGAACATGGGGTGTGTGGCCTAATATGCTAATGAGCTGTGCTGTCAGAGGTGTGTCCTAATAAGCTAATACATTTCTTCTGTTGGGTGTGGCCTATTATGCTAATGAGTGCCTGCTGGGCTTTTTCAACAAAAAAAGCCCTGGATAATAATAAGTGTGGATTTTCAAGTCGCAGCTGCCTCATGGTGACCCCAGGACGATGGGGTTTTCAAGGCATGAGACAAACAGCTGGTTTGCCATTGCCGTCCTCAGCACAGCAGTCCCCGTCTTCCTTAGCGATCTCCCATCCAAGTAATAACCGAGGCCGATCCTGCTTAGCTTCTGAACTCTGACCAGATCTGACTGCTCGGGATTATTTGTGCCGCTGATGG
>NW_015186887.1:0-1030 GCF_001447785.1 Gekko japonicus
GGCAGAAAATGGCAGCAGAAAGGAACAGACCAATCTTCTTGGGAAGAGAGTTCTATAGCTCTGGTTCTATCATCACAAAGGCCCTCTCCTGGGTTGCCACCCTTCTAATTTCAGAAGGCGGGAGCACCCAAAGTAGGATCCCAAGGATGACTGTGATGGTTAGGCAGATTCATAAAGGAGTACACGGTTCTTCAGTTACGTTTAAATATATGTTTACAGCTTCAGAGGGCTTTAAAGGTCAAGACCAGTACCTTGAATTGTGCCCAGAAACTGGAAACCAACATAGAAGGGCTAAGACGGGAGTGACATGGTCCCTTACAACCCACTCCAGTCATCATCCCCTTTTAGCCAGCCTCTTCTCCTTAATGGTTAGGCGGATTCATAAGGGAGTACACGGTTCTTCAGTTACGTTTAAAGATATGTTTACAGCTTCAGAGGGCTTTAAAGGTCAAGACCAGTACCTTGAATTGTGCCCAGAAACTGGAAACCAACATAGAAGGGCTAAGACGGGAGTGACATGGTCCCTTACAACCCACTCCAGTCATCATCCCCTTTTAGCCAGCCTCTTCTCCTTACTTTCAATAGCTTCTGTCAGCCATTGGAGGAGAACTGTGTTAAACCATTGGTAGGATAAAATGCTTTTTAAGTACATACAATGGGCTTGCAGAAAGAGAATAATGGATGCAGCACTGAGGTAGTCACAAAGGGAAAAGGAAGGGACAGGCCCTCCAAGAACTCCACTTTAGGATATACTTCATCTTGTTGCTCGTCATCTTATTTACAGCTATGTATATGGGAATTGGTCTGAAAAGAACAAAGAACATTAAGAACAAAGTTTGGGTCCAGTGGCACCTTTAAGACCGACAAAGTTTTACTCAAGGTGTAAGCTTTCATCAGCACGCACACTTCGTCAGACACAATGGGACATGCCCTCCAGGAACTCCACTTTAGGATATACTTTATCTTGTTGCTAGTCATCTTATTTACAACTATGTATATGGGAATTCGGAGCTGTGGTGGCTCAAGTGGT
>NW_015186888.1:0-848 GCF_001447785.1 Gekko japonicus
GCACCGTAGGTATTGTTCAAGGGTTTGATAGACCTGTTCCGTTTGGCCATCAGTCTCAGGGTGATAAGCGCTGTTCAGGAAATGAACTGCGACCCCCGATCGGAGATTATCTTGTGGGGCAAGGTATGCAGCCAGAACACCTGCTGAAGGAACGCCTTGGCTAGGAGGCGGGCTGTAGGCAGGGACTTAAACGGGATGAAATGGGCTTGCTTGGAAAACAGATCGACCACCACCCATATAACTGTTTTTCCTCGGCTGGGGGGCAAATCGGTGATCAAATCCATGGATATCACCTCTCACGGCCTGGCAGGCATGGGCAGTGGCTGCAACAGTCCAGGTGGTTTTCCGGGATGTGGTTTACACATGATGCATGTCTTGCAAGACTGGCAAGACTGGAAAAGCAAGGAAAGAGCCTTTCTCATACCAGCCACCAGAACTGGCATTGCAACAGATGCAAAGACTTCAAAAATCCCAGGTGACCCACCAGCTTGCTGCCGTGCACCGTTGACATGACATTGCCCCGCAAGGCCAGCGGAACAATCAGTTTGTGACTGCAGTACCAGCAGCCATTAGTCCATTCTACCACCTCCCACTCCCTTTCCAGTTCTTTCCAATTAGCGTCCGAGAGGGCGGAGGTGGACTTCACTTCCCAGTTGTCCCCATTCTCTGGGGGTGAGGCTTTCACTTGGCTGAGAGTCAGGACCACCACCCCCCAACTGGGAGGGAGTGAACATAGAGTCCAGCACGCCTTCATGTTGACTGTCATGCTGCGGGAGATGTGACAATGCATCTGCCAATGAGTTACCTTTGCATGGGAAGTGATGGAGAGTGAAATTGAATTTGGAGAA
>NW_015186889.1:0-839 GCF_001447785.1 Gekko japonicus
AGCACTTAAGTTGCAGGGTAGGGGAAGGGATGGGTACCCAAAGAGAGAGAGAGAGACAAACAAAGGCTGTGTTCCTCCTTTTAAAAGCTATGTTTTGGGTTTGGCTTTACGGCCATAAACCCTGGGGTACGTCCTCTTGGCTAAGGCTATAGGGCAAAGAGTGGTGACGTCCTAATGAGGGGCAAGGGGGCAATATGCAGATGCTACCCTAACTTCAAAAGCGATTTTCATTTGAATACTGGATCAAGTTCAAGGTTTTGGTTCTAACCTTTAAAGCCCTATGCAGTCTGGGACCAGCATACCTTCAGGACTGTCTCTCTCGGTATGTCCCTCAAAGAGCATTACACTCTATGGATCAACATTTACTGGTGGTCCCCGGCTCGAAGGAGGTCCTCTTAGCCAGAACCAGAGCTTTCTCACCTCTGGTGCTGGTCTGGTGGAACACTCTCCCAAAAGAGATCCGGGCCCTGCAGGACCTAATGCAGTTCCACAGGGCCTGTAAAATAGATGTTCTGCCAGGCCTATGGGTGAGGGGGTAGAGATCTATTAGCACCGGCCTCCCCCCTGCGTGGTTCCATCTTGCACAGCTCCTTCTCAACTGTCCAGCTCCCGCGGTTACCATCGACAAAAATGCAATTGCAAACACACATGGTAACACTGTATTTAATTGGCGCCATTGATTGCTGCTTGATGCTATTATTCACTGAGGTTGTACTGGATTTTTAATGATTGCTGATATTATGTTTCATTATTGTATTATTTTACTTACTGTTGTAACCTACCCTGAGCCTTGCTGTGCAGGAGAGGGCTGGCTAGAAATAAAATAAAATAAAATAAAA
>NW_015186890.1:0-703 GCF_001447785.1 Gekko japonicus
CTGGCTCTCAAGGGAAAGGTTGTCCCCCCCAACCCAACCACTCAATGTTCTAAGTGGTCAGCCCCCCTCCCCTGCAACATCCACTATTGTTGAAATGGACGAGTATCCATGGAGTTGGCAGGTGAGCCTTGTGGGGCACGACTTCCGCAGTCCAAGTTATCCTCCCCGCCCCACCCTCAGATACTCATAGAATCAGGAGGGAGGAAAAGGATTCCCTCCTCCTGCTCTTTATGCCACCACAGCCACCACCTGTGCACCTGCTGGAAACCACCTGGACTAAGCCCTGGGCCAAGGTGTGCTCCCCACGTCTTCCTCCTCAGAGCCCCTCCCCCCTTGAATGCCTCCATTGAGTTTTAATCATGCCGACTGAGAATATTCTGTCATCTTCCTACTTTATTTTGGAAAGGTATCTGCATTAGAGTTGGTTACAGGCCCAAAGAGGGAGGGGATAACCTCCCTCATTCCCAGAGGCTCAATGTGTGTGGAAACGGGTGTCTGAAAGGATAAAGAGCATCCCGTAAAGCCTCTGTTAAAGGGACAGCACACTTTCCCCCTCCAGGCAGTTGGGATCCCTAGACTGTTTCTTCGTGAATCGGAGAAAACAATACTCAGCTAAGGAAGAGTCATAGCTCATTCAAGAAATCAAATAGATATGATTTGGATGCCAACTGAGCTAGTACCAGAAATAATAGACGTGGAGATA
>NW_015186891.1:0-858 GCF_001447785.1 Gekko japonicus
GATCAGGCTGGCCTGGGCCATCCAGATCACGGTGACAACAGTCATCCGTCTCTGGTAATTTCCAGATTGGGTTACTATGGCATAGTTCATGTGAGTTTGCCTTTGAAAAATTCTCAGAAATGTCAAACTGATTTAAAATGATATCATCCATTCGGATGTCCGGGAAGCTGACTAAAACGTCATTCATTCGTTTATCAAAAACTTTGATTTAGCAAATTTTTGTGAACTTGTGACAAGTTTATTTCATTCATGTACTTATACTCCGCTCTTCTCAACGAAGACCCAAAGTGGCTTACAACATTATTCTCCCCTGCTCCATTCTATCCTCACAACCTCCACCCTGTGCGGTAGCTAGGCTGAGAGTGGGTGACTGGCCCAAGGTCACCCAGTGAGCTCCTATTGCAGAGTGGGGATTCGAACCTGGGTCTCCCAGATACTAGTCTGATGCTCTAACCATTACACCACACTGGCTCTGGAGAAGTACTGTTTCCCCAAATGTATGTGATGTGAGACCTGACCTGGATAGCCCAGGCTAGCTGGATTTCAACAGATCTCAGAAGCTAAGCAGGGCCAGCCCTGGTTTGTATTTGGATGGGAGACCTCCAAGGAAGCTCAGGGTTGCTACACAGAGGCAGGCAATGGCCAACCACCTCTGAACATCTCTTGTCTTGAAAATCCCAAGGGGTTGCCATAAGTTAGCTGTGACTTGGTAGCATACACACACACATGAGAAGAGGAACACCCTTAAAGGACATTGATGTGGTATATGATTACAACAGCTAGAATGACATATGCTCAATGTTGGAAACAAGACAAGGTCCCTGAACTTGGGGAATGGATAAAGAAGTTACTTTTTAT
>NW_015186892.1:0-843 GCF_001447785.1 Gekko japonicus
CACAAAAATTTTAGTTCTACAGATAGCTGTCTGTGCGCATGCCCAAACTGAGTAAGAGAAGAAAACAGCAGCAACACACGCTCCCGCGTATGGACAGCGGGGACTGATGTGGCTGTGCAGCGATTCGGAACAAGGAGGTGAGTGTGATCGTGATCCTCCAGGATAAAAAAGACCACATCAGGGCCGGAGCAATTTAAACCGCTCCCAGCACGCCGTCTGACCACACCCTAAGGGTGTCTAGGTGTTATCCCCTTGAATAGGATGCCTCGCTTTGTTTTAACCTGGGAGCTGCCCTCTGACCCCTCTTCTTTTTCTCCCTTTGTCTTCTCCCTCTCTCTACATGTCCTTCCATGGAGACTCTAGTTCTCTGCAGGTCTCTCCTGTAGAGACAAGGTCCTCATACTCCCACACTAAGGTTGCCAGGTCTTACCTGACTGCCAGAAGGGGGCTCCGGTCTGGGTTCCTGGAGTTTCTCGCATGCGCGCAAAGCATGCACGTTGCGATGACATCACCTGGAAGTGACATCATTGCACTGGGCACATCGTGCAGGGGACACTCTAGCATTTGACGGAAAACTCGATGGTGACCATAGCTAAATGCTAGAGCGTCCCCTGCGCAACATGCCTGGCATAATGACGTCACCCATCGTGCTGGGGCTGTCGGGCGCAATGGGGCTTTTTGGGGCGGGGTGCCTGCCGCTGGCCAGCTGGCCATCGCCAGATTGGGCCCCCTGAAAGTGGGGGGAAACCCGCCCCCATCAGGGGGATGGCAACCCTATCCCACACACATGATGCCGCACAAGTTGGTCCTTTGCGATAGGGAAAGTACTTTTTAGATTAGGCT
>NW_015186893.1:0-811 GCF_001447785.1 Gekko japonicus
TTGCAATTGGGGTAGCTGGGGAAGAGAGGGATAAGTAGTTATGGCATCCAGGCCTTGCATTCTCTGTAATGACATGTATATACACCCAAGTTGACTGGGGGGAAGGAAAAGATGAGAGCTCTGTTACACTGATCCTTTCCTGCATATTCAGCAGCAGCATTCGCGTGGGTGGCAGGGAGGAGTGAAAATGGGTCCTGTCCAGGGTTTTTGGGTTTTTTTGTAATCCATTAATGCAAACTTTAAATGTTAACAGCGTATCAAACAATCCTTTTTCAAGGACAGACTTGCCATTTTTAAACGTTCCCCCCTCCCTCCATTCCTGGCTCACAAAACACTGTTCTAAGCTTTCTTACCTTAAAAAAAAATCCACTAACAGTTATCTCTGAAAAGTGATTGTTGGATCTGAGAATTATTAAAATAAAATGGATTTTTTCCTGTACTCTCTGTAGTGTAGTTGGTATTTTTACCTAAGTAACTACTTCTGTATTTGAGATTTTATTACCGGAGCTGATTTCAGTTGCAAAGTGATGTTTGCTTCTGAAGAAGTGGGGTATTTTCCACAAAAGCTTATTCCGGAATAAATCTTTGTTAATCTTTAAGGTGCCACGAGACTCCTGTTTATTTTTTGCTGCAACAGACTAACCAGCTTACGCCTCTGGAATTGTTCTCTATTCAGTATCTCCTTATATTAATTCATATTTTTGTCAACAGTTTCTGTTAAATTTTCCAATGTTCATTTTGTAGATATTTTTCTTTGCAATGTATAGGAAAAGGTGTTGTTGTTTTTTTAATGAAGTATTTTGGAAGTACA
>NW_015186894.1:0-841 GCF_001447785.1 Gekko japonicus
ATTCATTCATTCATTCATTCATTATTTTCTTTAAGTTTATGAATCACCCACCCTGCGAGCAGGCGCTGGGCGATTTACAACCTTAAAACATGTAAAATACCATTCGCATATAATTAAAATTATCACAGTAGAACAGAAAATTATAATTTAAACCCATTCCAGATGGCATTAGAGTTCTCCTTTTCTGACCACACCACTGTCCTGCACAGCAGGGCAGGACAGGGTTTGTGGGGGCCATGGAAGAAAAGAGAGGGGATGCCACTCCTCAACTCCCGTTGCTGTCCTCAGCTAAAAGTCTGGCGGAACACCTCTTCCTTACAGGCCCTGTGGGATTGTATCAGATCTCCCAGGGCCCTGATGTTATTTGGCAGAGTGATCCACCAGGTCGGGGCCAGGACCGAAAAGCCCTGCCCTAGTTGAGGACAGCTGGACCTCCTTAGGGCCCCGGACCACCAGCCAGTTATCAGCCTCCTCCTCCTCCTCCTCCTCCTCCTGGCTTTTCACAAGAGAACTTTCCTATGTATTGTGCCCTTTGCTAATGCTAACATAGAAAAGAACAAAGAGCAAAGTCTGAGTCCAGTGACACCTTTAAGACCAATGCAATTTTAGTCAAGGTGTGAGCTTCTACATGCATGCACACCTCCACAGAGACACAAGCACCCGAAATCCCCTACCTCCAGGGGTCATTTCGTAGAAAAAGAGGTGCAGGCACTCATGGTCGGGGTCCAGCATACCTAAGGGACCGCCTTTCCCCATATGTTCCCCCACAGGCACTATGGTCGGGTGCGAAACATCTCTTGGCAATACCAGGACCGAAGGAGGCCAGGCTGGCCATTACCAG
>NW_015186895.1:0-834 GCF_001447785.1 Gekko japonicus
CCAAACCCCCAGATTAACTGGGTGAGGGGTTGCATATAGATATTAAATAACATCTGGGTTAGGATTTATATTTCTTCCACCTTTATAGTTTATGCATTACAAGTCCTTAGTCCTACTCTAGCTCCACCTCACCTTCAAGAGCTCAGCTTGTTCCTACCCTGACCTGGATAGCCTAGGCAAGCCTGATCTCGTCAGATCTCGGAAGCTAAGCAGGGTTGACTCTGGCAAGTACTGGAATGGGAGATCTCCTTGAAATACCAGAGGTGGGAGGCAGGGGCTGGCTTTATTCAGTCACCTCTCTGAATATCCTTCAGGCCCCCAGTAGGGGTCAGTCACCAGAGATCACCATGACTTCCAGGTGCACGCATGCACACACACACATATTAAAAATACAAAAAAGGGAGCTCAGCTTGTTCCCCTTGGCCAGAAACATCCTCCGTCAACACATTCCAGGACCAAACCTCCAGGTAAGTTTTCCTCTCTCCTCATCTTCCCATTGCTGCTGCCTTTCATCTTAGGGGATGGAAGGCCACTGTTAGCCAAACTACTCATGTACGCAGTGGCTAGACTAGGAGTTCCTGGTCTATGTATACAGAATTCGGAATCCGACCCAAGGATCCTTCCCAGAGAGACAACGTGACAAGATGTTTATAGTAAAATCAGTTGTTCTCTTTATTAAATAATACTTGGTTTCACATACATACAATAACAGAATCACACATTCACACGTAGAAGGTTCCTTTAGCAATAAAGAAAATAATACAAAATAGTTCTCTTAGTTACTTGGAGTCTGGGGTCCGCATTCGTTCATACTTGCCTGATTCAGAGGTTCTT
>NW_015186896.1:0-868 GCF_001447785.1 Gekko japonicus
ACAGTGGGAGGGCTTCTAGTGTCCTTCTCTTATGTTCTTAATTTCAATATTCTTCTGATTTCTTGGTTGCAGTCTCCCTTTTGGTTGATGATGGAGCCAAGGAATAGAAAATCTTGAACAATTTCAATTTCTTCATTGTCAACATTAAAGTTGCATAATTCTGCAGTAGTCATTACTTTTCTGTTCTTGCTGTTCAGCTGTAATCTTGCTTTGACACTTTCTGCTTTAACCTTCAGCAGTATTTGTTTCACGTCTTCCCTATTTTCTGCCAGTAATGTGGTATCATCTGCATCTCTCCAACTGTTAATGTTCCTTCCATCAATTTTCACTCCATCTTCATCTAAATTTAATCAAGTTTTCCTTACGATGTGTTCTGCATCTAGATTGAAGAGATAAGGAGACAAAATGCATTCTTGTCTGACACCATTACCAATTGGAAGCCAGCCTCTTGTGCAGAGTACAAGTTGCGCATCAAACAATCAGATGTTGTGGCACACCCATTTTTTAAAAAACTGACCATCACTTTGCATGATCCACACAGTCAAAAGCTTTGCTGTAATCCATGAAACACAAGCTGATTTTCTTCTGAAATCCTCTTGTATGTTCCAATAACCAATGTAAATTCACACTATGATCCTTAAGACCACTTCCTGTTCTGAATCCAGCTTGAACATCTGACATTTCTTGTTGTCCATATGGTAACAGTCTTTGTTGTAAGATTTTGGGCATCATTTCACTTGTGTGAGAACTTAATGCAATGGTCTGATAGTCGCTGCAGTCTTTGACAACTCCTTTTTTAGAATTGGAAGGTAAATTGAGCATTTGCAGTCTGGGCCATTGTTTTTGTGTTTCCCCCAGGGGTCATTTC
>NW_015186897.1:0-823 GCF_001447785.1 Gekko japonicus
AAAAGGAGTCTGGGAAAACAGCCAAAAGATGTAAACAAAAATATAAATCAACATAATAAGCAGTGCACCTGCATTGTAAGAGTTGATATGCGGCTAAGTAACATCCTGTGTGTCAAATATGTGATTAATAACTGACCAGACAAAGAAAACTGAACTAAGCATGTCTAAATGATGTCAATAATGATGTAAAGTGAGGAGGAGCAGCAAGAAAACCATACAAGCAAGCTCCATCTATGAGCTGTTAAGTGTTCCTTTATTCAAATAAATTCTTTTGTTACCCTTTACTGCCTGGATGATTGTATTAACTGTGTGGTTTATCAGCTAGCCACACAAGTAAAAGAACCTTAGCACCCTTGGGGCGTTGGCATCATCAGCATCCCATAAGGCTGTTTTCAGCCCAATGTTTGGAGCTTTGTTAACTTTACTGCTATTTTGTAATTATGCATTTGTTTTTGTGGTACTCATTTAAATGGTGGTGCTGTTGTGTTGCCCTCAGGTACGCTGGGACTCACACCCACCTAGCCTTTCTACACCAACTTTTACCTTTCCCCATGCACTGAGAACTTGCTCTTGAAAGACGCCTGGTGGGGCGGACGTGATCTGGGCGTATCCCTTCTTCATCATGAGCTGCCACGCTCTCCACCATCTCTGTAAGCCAGCTGGTCATTTACAAAACGAATACAATCAAACACCATAAGACATCCAACAACGAAGCAAAAGGACTAGCATTAGAAAGCAAGGGAAACAAACAATGCCAGGACATAATGAAGGCGGTGATAAAAGTCAGGAGATGCACACAATAAAAATGGCAAAAGATTACTAT
>NW_015186898.1:0-886 GCF_001447785.1 Gekko japonicus
TAACCGATGTATCCAGAACGCCTCCCTACAGAGTAGAACATTATGCATATCAATTCTACTATATTTTTAGAACGAACCACTTCTAGTACAAAAAATTTAAAATCATCAGGACCATGTCCCTTTCCCCAGAAGTGCTGCACTTGTGTCCCTTTCTATCTATAAAGACTTTTTGTCACTTACAAGTGTATTTTGTTGTTGTTCAGTCGCACAGTTGAGTCCGACTCTTCGCGACCCCATGGACCAGATCACACTAGGCCCTCCTGTCTTCCGCTGTCCTCTGAAGCTTACTCAATTTCATGTTCGTTGCATCGATGACACTGTCTAGCCATCTCATCTTTTGCCGTCCCCATCTTCTTTGACCTTCAATCTTTCCCAGCATCCGGGTCTTCTCCAGTGAGTGCTCCCTTCTAATTTGGTGGCCAAAGTATTTGAGCTTCAACTTCAGGATCTGGCCTTCCAGGGATTGACTGATTTGATCTTCTTGCAGTCCAAGGGACTCTCAAGAGTCTTCTCCAGCACCATAGTTCAAAAGAATCTGTTCTTTGGCGCTCGGCCTTCCTTATAGTCCAACTCTCGCAGCCATACATGACTACTGGGACTACTTGTTGTGTAGTTTGGATTAATGTCCTGTTTGGGCAGGTGCCTGAAATGGAAGAAAAACAGTAGTTTTAGCTTAACTTAAGGGACGTGGGATAATTTGTCATTAAACATTGCACATAAAGAATGAAGTTAAACTATGTTTTAATATGCTTGCACACTTTAATGTTCTGCCATCAGAGGTGCTTTTAGGGAGGTACCGCCAGATACCATATGTAGACAGACTTTGTGCCTATCTGTAATTGGTTCACGTATTATACGCACTTTTTGTACAGTTTCCTTTGTGTCT
>NW_015186899.1:0-835 GCF_001447785.1 Gekko japonicus
AGGGTACTTCTTTGATAGAGGATATGGGGGATAGGCTCTATTCATATGGGTTCCTGCTGTCTCTTCACGTCCATGGAGTCCATTCTGACTTCAGGGTGGGTCTGGCTTCATTAAATAGGACAGAGGAAGGTAGGAGTACCTGTAAGTCCAGAGGAGGGCTAAAACTAAATGGAGGAAAAGGGGACACAGAAGAAGCCACGGTGAGGGGAATGTCTGAACAACCAACCACATCAAGGAGATCCACAGGGAACAGATATACATGGGATGCTAACCATAGGTGGATGTGTCAAACAACTCTACCATTTGTCTCCCTGCTGAATGTGTTTCTCTTCTGTCTCCTCATCTCCTCCCAACAGCAGCAAATGTGACGCTGGATCCGGACACTGCCTATTCCCAACTCATCCTGTCTGAGAATCACAAAAGTGTGAGATTAGGAGAAAAGGTTCAAGCTTTGCCCAACAATCCTGAGAGATTTGACACATCTGGTGCTGTCCTGGGCCTTGAGGGGTTCACAGCAGGCTGCCATTTCTGGGAAGTCTGTGTGGGAAATGAGGAAGAATGGATGGTGGGGGTGGCCAGAAAGTCCATGAGGAGGAAGGGAGACCTTCCCTTTAGTACTGAGGGAGGGATGTGGGCTGTGGGGAAGTGGGGGGGCAGCTACAAGGCTGTCATAAAAGACCTCTATCCTTCCCTGACCGTGAGTGGGGAGCTCAAGAGGATTCGAGTGTGTCTGAACTACGTTGGGGGTTGAGTGGCCTTTTTCGACGCTGACAGAGCAGCCCTGATCTATGAGTTCTCTGGAGCCTCCTTCCCCGGAGAGACCCTCCTGCCCTTC
>NW_015186900.1:0-807 GCF_001447785.1 Gekko japonicus
ATACTGGCCATTGACTCCTTCCTGCTCCCCGCTCACCTGTTCAGTTACTGGGGGAGGGTGCGTGTGTGTGTGTCTCAGCACATGCGCACTTCCCCTACAACCCAGGACCACCAGGGAGGGGGCCCTGCCCCCACAACAGAGATGGCCGTGCTCCAGTACGCGGCACCTGGGCAACCAGCATTCGGAGTCAGGGACACGTTCCGACCTCACGCCAGAACTTCCCCCAAATACAACAATGTCACTTTCTTCCCTGGGAGTGAAGGACAATCGTTTCGCTGATGTCGGGGGCTCAGCCTCTAAGAATCAAGCCCCCCCACCCTCCGAGAATGCTACAAAGCCCCCCCCCAGCAGGCACCAGGCGCTCCCTTTGAAGACCCGCGCAGCCTGTGAGTCACCTCTGGATGAGATATTAACAACCCGAATTAGTCCATAATCGTCTGGCCAACCATGTCCATTAAGATCTCTCTTCAGAAGCCTGATTACTTTTTGGGAAATTAGTCCTTTCAAGTCAGTCTAAAAAGACTTTTGGGTTCTGAAAACACGTTTTTTAAATCCCTGCTCGCTAAAATCCTCAGAACTACAAAATGCCAGAGAGTGATTAAAATGTGGAATTCACTGCCAGAGGAAGTCGTGATGGCCACAGGAATAAACAGCTTTCAAAGGGGATTAGAGAGATTCCTGGAGGAGAGGTCTGTCAGTGGCTACTAGCCCTGGTGACTGAGGGGAACCTCCACATTCAGAGGCACTAAACCTCTGAACCGAAGAGCCAGGAGGCGATGTCATGGGAAGGCCTCAGCCTCTGTGTCC
>NW_015186901.1:0-833 GCF_001447785.1 Gekko japonicus
GCTTGTTTCCTTGGGCTCAGCTGCTGACATTGTCTTTTAAAGTGGTTGTGCAGCATGCTTTCCCTGATGCTGCTGCTAATTTGGCTCTGTTCTGCTTTTCTTCTCAGAATTAGACTGCTTCAGTTTAGGTTGATTGTCAGTTGTCTTTAAGGATCTCATACCTTCCTCTGTTTTGTTCTTTATCTCTCTGGGTTAACACTGCCACATTGTTGTTTTCCTGGTTTTAGAGGCTGTTTTGCAGATTTCCCTGATGCTCATGCTAATTTGCTCATGCTCCGACTTCATGTCTCTAGGAAACAACATAATTGGTTGTTTTGGGGGATAGTATTCCTCCTTACTGTCACTATTTTGACTTTTCATTGTCCTCTCATAGCCATATTTCTGCCACTGAGGGTCCACCTAGATATTTATAAGTGGCTTTTCCCCAGTGCTAAACTCTGAATGACAGTGAATCAAAGCTGAAGTGGAACATGAGCAGCAGACTTGAAGCAAAGAAGAAAACTTGAAGCAGGGAGGTGTTAGAGAATCACACAGCATTAGTCTGGCAAGTGTAACACCATCCATTCCAGTATATTAAAAAGTAAAGAAGATAAGCTAGGGAAAACATGGGAGCAAGGTATAAAAACGATTGAACAAATGAGCAAGTTTGCAAGCAAATAAATTATGGGGTTAATGTTGGCAGAGTAATTAACACAGCACACAACCTGATTAAAGAATAGATAAAGGTTTATTTAGGAATTTACTTGATAGAAAAGAGGAGAGACAGAGAGAGTTTCTTAATGACATCTCTAGCAAAGAGATGGTAAAACTGAGGGCGATTTCTCACTAGAGCT
>NW_015186902.1:0-829 GCF_001447785.1 Gekko japonicus
CTTTTCCATGGATGGGTGCCTGGTTGCCAGCACAAGCAAAGTCAACCCCCAGAGTAGCACCCTTGCCAGGAGTGAAGGGGATATCTGATGCACCTCTGCTGAGGACAGATGCTCCTGCACCCTGCACATTAGGAGCATCATGCCCTCCGTGCAGCAGGCAGGGCTGTGATCAGTGCTCCCTCTAAGCTGTGGAGTCTTGTGAGCAAAAATCCTAGGTTGTGAGCTGCTGGCATTAAAGTGGTGAGCGAGCGATTGGGCTGCTGCAGAAATTAGTTTGCTCTGGAGCCCCATCCTTCCTGAGCTAGGACAAAAATGTGTGAGCCGGAGGCTAAAAAACGGTGAGCTAGCTCACACTCACTCAGCTTAGAGGGAACACTGGCTGTGATATGCACTGCCCAACCAAGCCTTGGGCTTTTCTTGAAGCTGTCTGTAAAACGAGGCAGATTCGAGGTCCATTTCGGATCGGGCAGAGGAGTCCGTGCTTGCTTTCTTTTCTTACCAGGGAGTCACCAGATTGCCCCTGGAAGCAACTAATATATATATTTTTTTTGCCTGTGGCTTATGGCTTCTTTCTCCCCTGTGTGTAAGGCAGCAGGGCTTTACAAAGGCTTAGGAAGGATGTGACATCGGAGGAGAGCGCATTAAGCTAATTAGTTCTGTCTAGGATCCTGGTGGTTACTCCAAATCCTGCATCGATCAGTACTCCGTCCTTTTCGCGGCTCGTTGCCTTAAGACACTCGGAACTGCTGTGCCGCGTTTCTACAGTCTGACTTTAAAATCTGCTTTAAAACGGGAAGCGGTTTGCTGTTTTGTAAAGGTCTGTCTACCT
>NW_015186903.1:0-829 GCF_001447785.1 Gekko japonicus
TCTTATGTTCTTATGTTCTTAAGCCAGTTCAGTTGCTGAAAGCTGATGTCTCAGTCCAGTGGGGATGAGGGTTGAGTTGCTCTTTCAAAGAGAAGGGTAATTTGCAAGATAAGACAGCATTTCTTTCTCTGGGTTCAGTGCCCAAGGGCAAGCGAGAATGAGTTCCAGTCTTGGGCAGGAGAGAGCTGACTTGAATCGACAGCTGGAAAAGGCTGCGGAGAGAGCAGAGTGCGGTCGACTGGAGACAGCTTTGAAGGAGCAGAAAGCGTGACAGGGAAAGGAGATGTACTCCCTTTAATCTGGTTCCAGAGTAAGGTTGTAACCAGTGCCCCCTCTAGCGGAGGAGTCCTGTGAGCAAAAATTCTACCTTGTGAGCTACCAGCATTCAAGTGGTGAGCGAGCGATTCGGCTACAGCATCAATTAGTTTGCTCTGGGGCCCTCCTCCCTGAGCAAAGACAAAAAAACTGTGAGCTGGAGGCTAAAAAACTGTGAGCTAGCTCACACTAACTCAGCTTGGGGGGGAACACTTGGTTGTAATGTGTAAATGTGTATATCTTTCTGTCACAGAGGAGAATCGGAAATCGTTAAAGTTGATTCTTTTCCTTTTTCTTTTTTTTCTTTCCTTCTTTTAAAAACTTCAATAAAATTCTTTTTTTAAAAAAAGAGCAGACTGTGTTAAATGCTGTTAAGTCACTTATGGCAACCTTGTGAGTCAACGACCTCCAAAACGCCCTCTCGTTTACAGCCTCCCTCACATCTCGCAGACTGAAGGCCGTGGCTTCCTTCAGTGATGGACTGTCAGCCATTTGGTGTAGTGGTTAAGTGCGC
>NW_015186904.1:0-828 GCF_001447785.1 Gekko japonicus
CCACCATGTTCTGAAGGCCTGTGTGAATGGGCCGCCTCGACCCTGTTTGGGCGGTGAGCCTCTTTTAGCTCGCTCGTGGAGCCAAATCGACCCAATGTGGTTCCAAATGGCCCTGCGGGATCCGATGCCCCCTGGCAGCTCGCTGGATGAGCTTGTCGAGGATTGGCAAAGCCGACTCTCAGCAGCCATCGACATCCAAGGCGGCGCTAGGACTCTCCCAACGTGTTTTACTCACTGAGTTGGGCACCCGCTCGATTTGATCTTCATGGCGGGGGTTTCGGTGGATCGCATTACAGCTACGGCAGTTCCATGGTCGGACCACCATGTTATGAAGGCCCATCGTGTGAACGGACCGCCTTGACCCTGTTTGGGCAGCAAGCCTATTTTAGCTCGCCTGCTGAGCCAAATGGACCCAATACGGCTCCAAATGGCTCTGTGGGATCCGATGCCCCCTGGCGGCTTGCTGGATGAGCTTGTCAGACCAAACAATAAGGAATTGGAAATAGGCTGTGAGGCTTTTTGCGACCTATTTAGCAGATAAAGTCCTGTCACTCCGCCACGACCTCCCCGCCATAGTTGAGACAGTAGCAGAACTCGAGGCCCCATGCGCATCTTCTAGTCAAGCTCTGGATTATTTCAGTCCACTCAGCCTAGACGGGGTTGACAAATTACTCTCAGCTGTTTGCCCAACCACTTGTAGCCTCGACCCGTGCCCATCATGGCTAATTAAAGCTGGCCGTGATGGGTTACGAGGTGCACTAAGGGAGGCTATCAACAAGTCCCTCATTGAGGGACTGTCCCCTAGTGCTTTGAAGGAGGCAGTGGTCC
>NW_015186905.1:0-830 GCF_001447785.1 Gekko japonicus
GGATAAGAGGAGGAAAACAGAGACGGAGACGAGCTTTACTGCCGGCCATAAATTATCAATCATCTTTTGTGGCTCCTCGGGTCCTTCTGTTTTGATCCTTCGGCAGCCGTCCCGTCTCAGCCCCCGGGTTATATGTCCCGCTCGAAACCTCGACAAAGCAATCGATAAGTATGCCATCAGGACGTGAGAGGCTGTTTTAACGGAGCCAGACCCCTGGTCCATCTGAGTCAGCGCCATCTGCCTTGGCAGGGAAGGACTCCCCGGGGGTCTCGGGGGAAGGCCCTGACCGAACCTTCCCGCCACAGACCTTTTTGATCAATCCAAACATCTCTGGATCAAACACGTTCACACCATGGTGGGCATCTTCATCGGGATGCACTGGTCTGGAGTGTGGAGCAGCTGGAAAGGTCTGTTCTCGGCAGCCTTACGACGACCGCGGCGGCAGCTGCCTGCCGGAGAATCTGGCCAATCAGCCATCTTGCGTGGTCCATTAACGGAATAATGAATCTGAGAAACAGGCAGCGTGTGCCAGGCTTTCTAATGAGAGGATGTCTCCCTGTTTCACTTTATTGTATATGTGTGGGGGGGGGTTGGAGGGGGGGTGTCAACAGCTTTGGTTCTCCGTATTTGCCATTTGTTTGACTGATTTGTTGCTGTTGTACATGCACACAGTATCGGGTTTGGACACAATGCACATGGTTCTTTTGCATACTGGAATGCACGGATTCATAGTGTACAATATATCGGGATAGGCGGTTAATATAGCACAGTTTGCCCAGGCATAGACATGTGATACTGAATGCAGTGAATAAATCTCCCAAGATGTATAT
>NW_015186906.1:0-824 GCF_001447785.1 Gekko japonicus
CCATTGTCAAAAGCTGTTTTTTCAAAAATGGAAAGTACATCAAAGGTTGTGTCCATTCATAATATATCAAATACCACTATAGTGTGGCATTTGGTTTCTGTATCACAAAACAGGGTGCCAAATGGTCAGTGTTTTAGTCCTTGACCAAGCTTGATAAACCCAGGGGATTACTGGCTAATCACACACACCCTTTGGTCATATATGACTTCACAGAGAGGTGTCTTTATCACAGCTGACTATGATCCATTACCACATTATTTTCCTTAGTGTTTGCATACACAGTAATCGTACAGTTTACTATTCTGCATTATGCTTTTTTGTCTCACTACATGGTATTTGCCTAGAATTATCCATGTTTTGCAATTTAGAAGAAGCAACTTAGCATATTTGCACCTACATCTGTGTCATCATAAATGAATGTTCTTTCAGAAATGCAGTTTCAGAAAGTTGGGCATATTTCCACTTCTATCTTCCTCAGAGGCTAGTTAATATACAGAACTTCAGTTCATTAGCTGTAGACTGTAGCCCTGTTCACAAGTCACAGTGAATTTATGTACAATTATTATACAGTATATACTTAATTTTTCTTTATACATGCATTGGATATCATATTATATTCAATAAACCACATTTCTACAGGTACTGGTCCCCAGTTTCCTTTGTAAAGCGAAAACTTGTTAGTTCTTTCTTACAAACAAATGTACCCGTGTACATGCAGGATGTATGTTCGTTCTCTGTAACATGTGAACAGGGCTTATATTCTTAAGGAATGAAGCTTGTGACAAAAAGAGGAGAAGTATTTGGAAATTTCAGTTGGTACAGAA
>NW_015186907.1:0-834 GCF_001447785.1 Gekko japonicus
TGGGGCCCGGGGTGACCAACAAGTTTTGGACCCCCGACCGTAGTGCTTTTGGGGAAACACATGGGGAAAGGCAGTCCCTCAGGTAGGCTGGACCCTGGCCAGATGATGCGCATACTGAGAAGGGAAAAAAAACAATGGCACAAAGTCAGGAGGGCCTGATCAGACCATCCCGCTGCCATGAGAGTGCGCTGGAGCGATCAGACATTTTATTTATTTATTTATTTAACCTTCGATTTATATACCGCCCTAACCCCCCCAATGGGGGTCTCTGGGTGGTTTTACAACTTTGTAGTGCTAATCACTTTTATGGATCCCTAACTATGGGCACATTCTCAGGGGTTGGGTCAGCCTACCTAGCACCCCGGTGGTGGCTGCCCTTTAAATCTGCCCAGCATTCGTGCCTATCGCGCAGCTAATTCTGTGTGTGATCGGGACCCTAGTTTGTCTTTCTCACTGGAACTCAAGGTGGATTACATAGAATAAATCAGTACAATCAACAGATTTGGACATCCAAAGGACAGTGCAATAGTCATTTGACTTGTAGAGATCTGGGAAATCAACCAGAGGTGAGGTGCACTATAATTATTAACATGACATGTTAAACGAAAGCAAACATTACATTGTAGGAGCCCACTTACACCAACAGACAGTACAAACGATGCACAGTGGTATAGTCTACAACCCCTAACCCTTCACCCCATGTCTTTCTCTGAGTCGCATCATAACAGTGCAGCCATATTTTGTGCAGAAAGCCTTCTGGAAATAAATCAGCTTTGCATAGCTTGTGGAAATTCAGGAGGGCAGGAGCCTTCTTGACCTCATCAAACAGACCAT
>NW_015186908.1:0-818 GCF_001447785.1 Gekko japonicus
CTATGCTTATTTTATTGTCATTGTGGTATTTATATGTTAACCATCTCAGGATTGGTACAAAGTGCGGCAACAAAACTCCTGTCTGGGGTCAGTGACTTGAAACACATAATTCCAATGCTACATCAACTGCACTGGTTACCAGTTTGATTCCAGGACCAACTGTAGCTTCTGTCCAGTCTTCAAGGGCAGCCCCACTTAGCTCACACTGCAGGAATCTAATCTAGATGCTACCAGAGCAGGCACCATAGTGGCAAGATCTTTCTTGCCTAGGAAGGGCCAAAGCTGGTGAAAGGCACCCCTGGCCACTGCTGCAACCTGTTTATCTAACAGGAGGCCCAGGTCCAGCAGCACTCCCTAGCTACAAACCTGCTCTTTTAGGGGGAGTTAACCCCATCCAGAATAGGAGATACCCCATTTCCTGGGTCAAACCTTCTCCCCACCAGTAGCACCTCCATTTTGTCAAGATTAAGTTTCAGTTTGTTAGCCCTCATCCATTCCAAAAGTGCTTTGAGGGCACCTCTTCATGGTTTCCACAGCCTTCCTGGAATCCACTGGAAGCACAAGATAAGGCTGACTGTCATTGGCATATTGGTAGCAACTCAGCTCAAATCTCTGGATGACTCCCAGCAGCTTTATGTATGTATCGAAAAGCATGGCATGCTGCTTCTGCCATCATCACAGTGGTCAGTAGCACCTTGTGGGGTGAGTCACATTGGTCCTTTCCGCACTAGACTTTAAATCCTGGTTCAACCCTGTACCCAAAACAACATTCTACACTACACACGAGTACACCCCTGTAAGTATCTCGGGGTATTTTT
>NW_015186909.1:0-817 GCF_001447785.1 Gekko japonicus
TCTTCTAAAAGCTAACTATTTGCACCATTTTGGCACCTAATGCTGATCTCTCGTTCTCTCTAATATCCAGGGAATCAGGTAGAGTACAACACTTAACCGTCAGGATGATGGATTAATATGAGCACATTGACACTGCAAGTCAGCATTTCAGTTCTTGGATTTCAAGGAAGTCCCTGCAGCTAGGGCCAACACTAGATGTTACAGGATATGCAAGACTGCCCAGGAAAGCACAGCCTCCAATCCCCTCTTCTCTCCTGCAATGTATAATTCATAATACAAATTGTGTGACATGACATAGTCATGCTAAAAGTTCCTCTACCCCTGTTCCCGTACATTGGTTGCCGAGTTAGGGGGAAGGCACAGTAATCTCACATTTGTTTTAACTCCTGGACCTTATCACAAGAGAGAGAAGAGAGTGATGTATTTTTGTCACCATCTCTCATAAATATGGAAGTTTGGCCTATGGAAGGGAAAAGAGGAAGGCAGAGGCAGGGTCAAATATCCTAATATTTCCCTCCAATGTTTCTCTCTCCCACATCTTCCTCAATGCAAATGCATTTGAATAGCTGACATAATTGATCTCAAACCGATAAAACTATACATAGGTCCCAGTCACAAGCAGAATTAGCAGCGCGATAGGGACGAATGCCGGGTGGATTTTACGGGCGCAATCACACAGGAACATCTGGCAAGTGTGCCGCACCCGAGAGCAACCCGTATCGCCCTGCCGAAGATGCGGAGTAAAAACATACCTGGAAAAATGCAATATTTTCCGGAAAACACGCAGCGCGGGCGGGCATCTGATCGCGGAAGCGCT
>NW_015186910.1:0-819 GCF_001447785.1 Gekko japonicus
CACATATGATTGGATGCATACCTATACAGTGGCAAAGAATAGGGTTACCAGTTAGGCTCGTCACTTCAGTAGGAGCCAAACTGTGAGTAGAGTGATGTTGTGTAATATGATGACATCACTACCAGTTGTATCTAGAAGTGATATCAAAATGCTCTAGGACAGTGGTGTCAAACATAAGGCCTGGGGTGCTGGAACCAGCCCATCCAGGACACTTACCTGGCCAGCAAGCAACTGGTATGAAGGAGGGAAGGTAGGAGGCTGCTGGGGGTGGGGAGTGGGCGAGCGAGCATATGTGATCAAGTGTGTGTGATCAAAGCTGTCAAGAAATAGAAAGGAAATGGCTGGGGCAGGGCTATGAGGGTGAGGTAAAATAGTGTGTGTGGGGGGGAATGGCAGCTGTTGTGTCTTCATTCTATCAAAACCCATGTTAAGCTTAAGACCTCAGGTGGATTGTAATCTGAAACAACACCACTGCCTGAAGCATGTTCAGTAACCAATCAAATGTAAGAGAACTGTGCTGGAGGGAACTGTGTTTATTGGTTGTTATCTTTGTAATACGATTAAACCTTAACTATGTAAGGGCGTGGCTACACCAGCCCGGGAGAGTTTAAAAGGAGCTATGCTCCACTGTTGTTCTGTTGTGTATTGTCGTGTCGTCTGATGCTGTGTGATCTTTGGAAGTTCTCGTTCTCAAATAAAGCTGACTCACTTTGTACTTACTTTGTTATTGAGTTGCATACTTAACAATTGGCGACGAGGATGGGATCCAAGAGTGGGTGAATCGAGAATGGAGAATTGAAAACAAATCAACCAGTATCA
>NW_015186911.1:0-831 GCF_001447785.1 Gekko japonicus
GGAAGCAAGTTCCATTGTGGATGCACAGAGTGGATTGGTAGAAACATGAAGATCTGTCCCCTGGCCATGAAGATGCTTTTTGTTTAGGGATCACACACTGAACCTCTGTACTACCAATTGTGAAAATAAACATAAGGGCCACATCACGATGTTAGTGCCCTGTTTTTGTCTGATGGCTGTCCCATATTCCACCCCTGGTGAACACAGTCTATTAATGGTCTCTGGTTTTATGTCAGACTCTGAAAGTTCCTCTGACCCTTATCCCTATCACCCAACATAACCTCTCCCCAAAACACAGCTCTCTGGGCTGTAACCCTCCGTACTGCCCACTATCAACTTTACCCCAACAGTCCATCAGTTCTCACTGGCTGCATTCTGGGAGAAGCAGAAGTGGACCTGTTGCTCACAGCTACTGATCATAGAAGTGTGATTCAGTTCAAAGATTATGACTTATGTTCATGCTATTCCTCTCTGTTTTTCAGAGGACTGAAACATTCTGCCTCAGCTAGCAGGGATGAAGAGTGTTCTACGTGCATAGATACAATACGAGAACTTTTGATCACTAACTCTCTTCATTCTTCCACTCTTTCTTTCCTCTCAGATAAATTATCTTTGTTAGAGTCAGCTTCTGACTCCTGCTCGTTCACTCACCAACTCAAACGCTATCCCTCCCATGCAACTGTCTGGGCTGTAACACTCCCCACTGCCCACTGTCAACTTTACCCCAACATTCCATCTGCTCTCCTTGGCTGCATTCTGAGAAAGGTAGAAGTGTAAGTGGACCTGTCCCTCAGTACTACAGACAATAGAAGTGTGATTCAGTTCAAAGAT
>NW_015186912.1:0-833 GCF_001447785.1 Gekko japonicus
ATTAAAAGGCCAACCTAAACAATTTGGTCCTGCATGCCCTGCAGAAACCAAGCAACTCCAGCATGGCATGGGTCTAATCCGAGAGTGCATTCCACAGAGTATGGGCCATAACTGAGAAGGCCCTTCCCCTGGTGACAGCTAATTGAGCCATCCTCAGGCTAGACACCTGTAAGAGGCCCCTAGATGATGACCAAAGGGAGTGCGGGGGGTTGTAAGAGGAAAGGTGGTCCTGTAGGTATGACTGTCCCGGACTGCTTGACACTCATAGATGGTCCTGTAGGTATGAGTGTCCCAGACACCAACACTTTGAATTGGATACAGCGACTAATTGATAGCCTGTGCAGTGCCACAGAACTGGAGTAATATGAGCTGACCATTATTTTCCAGTCAGTAACCTGCCAGCTGCATTATGGACCATCTGCAGTCTCTGAAGTGTTTTTAAGGGTAGCCCTACATAGAGCGAATTGCAGTAGTCCAATCTGGAGGTGACTGTTGCACAGATTAATGTGGCAAGGTCTGACCCAGACAAATATGGAGCCAGCCATGGACACTTGTTTATCTAACGATAGCGCAGAATCCAACTACAACCCCAAGGCTCTTTACAGAGTCTACAGGTGTCAACTGGACACCATCAACTCTCGGGAGTAACCCTCTAGCTAGCATCTCAGTCTTTCTCAGCCACATGACCTCTGTCTTGGATAGATTCAACTTCAGCCAGCTCCCCCTTAACCATTGGACTACCACATGCAGGCCTGGGACAGTGCTGACAGGCCTGCCGCCAGCTGCTTATCCAGCAGGAAGAACAGTGTCACCAGCATATTGACATATAGGCT
>NW_015186913.1:0-834 GCF_001447785.1 Gekko japonicus
TTCATATTCTAATCTTTATTACATTCTTTCATTAAATTTTCATTAGGTTTCAAAACTTCTTTATCTCTTCTACAAATTTCCCTTCTTAATCACTCAGTTTTTATGAATTTCAATGGCTTCCCTGTGTAATCTGACATGGTAATTGGATGTGTTGTCCAGCATTTCAGTGTCTTGGAATAAGATACTGTGTCCTGTTTGAGTTAGGCTATGTGGCCTTTTACCAGCTTTGACTGACTGGTCAGCCAGCTGTGGCATTTCCTGGGCAGAAAAGAAGTTGGCCACTGTATTGCATGCCCTGGTTACATTAATTAATACATTCAATTTACCTTGGTTACATTAATTAATACAATTTATACCCCACCCTCCCCGACAAGCAGGCTGAGGGCAGCTTAAATAAAATTCAGTACATAAATAACTATTATAAAACAGTCATCATCGATCTGAGCAGGCACACATGGGGACTGCGCATGAGCATGCCTGCCACGGAGAGGTTTTAAAGCTAAAAGCCTCCAGGGGGCACTGTGTGCCAGTGCTGGAAGGGATTGTTCCCACCCAAAGGGTCCAGCACCCCCACCCTCAGTTCTTTTTTCACCCCCAAAGGAGAAGGTTCAAGCTTTAGTTACTCCAGTTGTTCTTCATGTGAGTGTATGTTGGGCCCTTTGGTCTCTTGCCTTACTCCCCCCCCCCCCAATTCTCTGGGGTGGGGGGCTATTTTCTTCCTTCTTTGCCAGTCATGGTACAGAAGGCATTGTTTATGAAATGCACCCGTTGTGGTGCCATGATGACGCAGATGGATGGGCATGATCTCTGCTTGTTCTGCTTGGGTGAAGGGCA
>NW_015186914.1:0-820 GCF_001447785.1 Gekko japonicus
GGAGCTTCTCAGCCATCAGTCATATATGCACATATGCGCACCTCACTAAACCTAAAAAAAAATATGGCCAAAGCCAGAGCCGATGATCCCCAACCACACCGCATGATTGCGTGACAGAGTGATCAGACATCCAGAGAGGCATGCTGAATTCATAGAAAACTGTTTGAACCGGACTTAACCAGGTGCCTATTTAATCTAATTCAAACACAGATGCCCCCCGGATGCTGACTCCTCAATAACGGGGGGCAGATGTTGACGTCTGAACATACATTTTTAATTCGTAAGGTATTAGTACCGAAGCCAGATCAAAATGCACGTCTGACTGCACCCCTTGACAGGTTGTCCTGTTTAAGCTCAGAGGCTCACAGGCATAATTCCTGCTATAGCAAAAAGCAGAGTTGAGAACCAGAGAGATCTGTCTGTGGGTCATTTTCCTTGAATGCTGTTTATTTCTTTGTTTCTCCGAGGTGCTTCAGGCAACAATTAGAAGGAATACAAATCTGGAGATGTGGCAGACACACCACATCATTCAGCAGTCCAGAGAACAAAAGGAAGGGGAAAGTGGAAGAAATGAGCAGAGTAGAATCACTTCCCAGTTTGGGAAATGAAAAAGGTTCCATCATTATCAAACCTGAAGGGCCATACTGAAGACAGAGCAAAAATGGTGCATTGGAGTCTACCAAAAATGTTAGTGGACTTTTTCATTTGATTGAATTCATGAGAGTGAGTTCACATTCTCCTTTAATAGTTTATCCATGCTCTAGAGGAGATCCGGAATTTGCAATGAAGAAAAGAGATTGGATTAATACACAGCCCTTCA
>NW_015186915.1:0-816 GCF_001447785.1 Gekko japonicus
GTTGTGAAGATAAGATAAAAAATTACTAAATATCCAATTTTAAAATGCGTGGGAATCCAGTTCCAATTTGACACCTGTGCGCAGGTGTTTGAAATATATATACACATATACAACCTATTTGTCCACTGCAGCAAACTCAGATGTAACATTAGGCTAACAACTGTAATGTGTGGAGGTGTCCTAACTGTAGACGGCCAGTGGTCAGAGTGCCACGCTAGGATCTGGGAGAGCCAGGCTCAGATCCCTACACTGTTATGCCAGCTTGCTGGTGACCTTGGGCCAGTCTCACATTCTGTCTAAGCTACCTGACAAGGTTGTTGTCAGGATAAAACGAAAGAAAGGGGAGCAATACTGCAAGTTGTTTTGGATCCCCACTGGGGAGAAGAAGCAGCTTGCAACACTATTCCTCCACCTACATTTGATAAAATAATAAAAAAAAAATTCTGCATATAACAATCTGGACAAGTTCCACAGAGTTTCCTTTAAAACAGATTGCTCTTTGATATTTTAGCTCTGTGTTGACCAGATTACATCGCTATTTTTGGTATGGGCCCACCATGATGGACACGGGTACCATGTTGGGGACCCCTGTACTAAACTCAGGCAAAGGTCTAGTGTTCATCTGCCTACAAACCAGGACTCCAAATTCGTGGTCTGTTATGTATGAATGCAGCCAACGTCTGTACCCGTTGGCATCATTTATCCTAGTTTTGCCAATCTTGGGAAGGAGCAATGAACAGGCAGTGACATTCCGTAGAAACCTTATTTAGTTTTTAATCAGAATTTACCAGGCACTGCATCACCTGCTTTCTAGTC
>NW_015186916.1:0-864 GCF_001447785.1 Gekko japonicus
CTGTACAGCTTGCAGAATGCCAGGAGAGCAGGAGCCTCCTTTACCTCCTCAGGAAAGTCATTCAGTAAGGTGGGTTCTTGATGGGAAAGCCCTGCGGGGTCGTTTTGGGGATCCCTCTACTCCCGCACTCTGTCTCACACAGCCAACCAGACGCCCTGGAAGGACAAGAAACAGGACAAAGAAACCGAGGCTTCCCCCTGTTGACCTCCAGCACTGACACTGAGAGGCTTAGTGCCTCTCATGTGGAAGGCTCCCTTTAATCTAGAGAGCTGCCATATTTTGAAAAGCAAAAAGGAGGGCATATTTCCCAACTGACTACTTCAAACAACTGATCACTGTGGCAAATCTCATTTTAACTACCCCCCCTACTATTTAAGATGGAGCTTGCCTTCGCTGGGGGACTGTAGGGCCAAACAGGCTCAGCCTCCCAACCCAAAAATATGACATTTTCATCAGTTTTTTTTTAAAAGCCCAAAAAGAGGATGGATCTCCCCAAAAGTGTACATCTCCTCTAGAAAGAGGACATCTGGGAACCCTACTTCAATTACGATGGCTCATAGCCACTGACAGACCTCTCCTCCACGAATCTCTCTAATCCTCTCCTAAAGCCACCTGTGCTTCTGCTATGATACAACTACCCCCCTACTATTTAAGATGGAGCTTGCCTTCGCTGGGGGACTGTAGGGCCAAACAGGCTCAGCCTCCCAACCCAAAAATATGACATTTTCATCAGTTTTTTTTTAAAAGCCCAAAAAGAGGATGGATCTCCCCAAAAGTGTACATCTCCTCTAGAAAGAGGACATCTGGGAACCCTACTTCAATTACGATGGCTCATAGCCACTGACAGACCTCTCCTCCACGAAT
>NW_015186917.1:0-839 GCF_001447785.1 Gekko japonicus
GAAAGGGCCTGGCTATCGAGTGAACGGAAACACCACTACTAGGAATCCCTCTAGTCCCGAGTAAAGAATATTGATTTGGATACTCTCTAGTCCGTAACGAACGTGAAACTGAGCAAACTTCAGAGGACAGCGGAAGACAAGAGAGCCTGGCGGGATCTAGTCCATGGGGTCGCGAAGAGTCGGACTCGACTGTGCGACTGAACAACAACAAAAGTCCGTACTCCGCCACTCTAACCACGTGACTTCCCACCGCCCAGGAATGCTGGTATTAGAGATGAGAAACCCTAGAACGGTATTTCCGGTATGAGACTTAACTGGGTTCTACCTTTACTGTCGAAAGCAAACCAGGGAGGGTTTTTAACCATAGAGATGCTACGGAGTTCGACGGCGTCTCCACACCCAAGGCCCATTGGCTACCTTCAATGTCTGTATATGCTAGGCTACTTCCGCCTCTACGGTACGGCACACAATGCCTCCGGAATTGTAGGACCCGCTGAAAGTGGTCCCACTAGTTCCGGTTCCGGATCTGCCATCTTGCCGTGATACAGCAGCGGCCGCAAGAGGCGTGGAGAGTGGTCGGTTCCTGGAGCAACGATGCTGTCAACCGCTGGCTACGTCGAATCGGCTCTCGGGTTGGGGCGTGAGGCTGTCGGGGGTGCCGTCACACGGCACCGCTTCTCTCCCTACACCTTCAATGGCGGGTGAGTCGCTGCCTGGTTGCCTAAGCAGGAAGAGGTCTTGGGGTACCGGAAAGGCTGACGGAATGATGGTGGTCTGGATTCCACTTGGTCAGGTGCAAGGAGTGGCCCACTAAAGCTGACGGTGGCACGAGTAATTGG
>NW_015186918.1:0-790 GCF_001447785.1 Gekko japonicus
AGCCCCTGCTTAAAGACTGCCAGTGAGGGAGGATTCCACTGTTGCATAACTCTTACCGTAAAAATGTTTTTCGTAATAACCAGCCGGTATCTTCCCACCCTTCATTTAAACCCATTACTGTGAGGTCCTATCTTCTGCTGCCAACAGGAAGAACTCCCTGCCTTCCGCCAAGTGACAGCCCTTCAGATACTTAAATAGAGCAATCATGTTCCCCCTCAATCTCCTCTCCTCGAGTCTTAATATTTAGTCCAGTTTAGAGAAAACGATGACAGTTTTATTTTAAAAACTTGCCTGTCTCCTGAATACACTTGCATGCTTAGACTGTCACGTAACAGTCCAAGAAAGGAGGAAATTTGGTAGTGAGGGGAGTGGGGAAGGAACAGTGCCCGGTACATAGTAGACCTGAACAGCATGAACTCACCAAATCCATATATTGCATTTAATTATGAATTTGGGAAGCATTCCTAGGTACAGGCCTGAAGCCATGGTGGGATATTTAGGGGTGGAGCCCCACCACGGAGGAGCCCTGCCCTGTCCCGGGAGGATCCCAGACCCCTCAAATCCCCCACCCCGATGCACCACGCCCACGCAGTGGTGGGTAAGGCTGGGGAAGGAAAGGGAAACCACGCTGCCGCTTCTGGTCAGAGAGAGAGAGAGATGGCATGCCTTCTCTCTCTCTCTCTCTTTCTTTCACTACTCCCCACCCCATATGCTGTTGGGTAATCTAATTAAGTTCCCCGCTCCCCTGTCCCATTGCCGCAGCCCCTGAGCCACCAGCCAAAAATTTCTA
>NW_015186919.1:0-833 GCF_001447785.1 Gekko japonicus
CAGTGACTAGTGATTGCACTTAAAAAAAACAACACCCTGCTGTAGGACCAAATACTGAGTAGCCAGCTGTCTTTGCAGTTGGTGGAATTGGACAACCCTGACTATTTGGTCTTGGCTCCTGTAGTGTATTCAATAGCTGTCATTGAATGCCTAAACACGTATGCGAATCACCTCATAGAAACGCAATGTTAAGCTTCGTCCTGGGCTAGGATCCTCATGCACCCAATCGCATGGCTAGCCCAGGAAGAACCGACCAATCACACATCAGCAAGCTCCCTGAGCGGGAACATCGATGATTGGTCATTATGAAGACAATCTCATTGGTTGATAATGTACAGTAGAGGCGTGGCTATATTAGCCGGGAGAGTTTAAAAAGGGAACAACTTTAATGCAAAAGCTGTTCTGGTTATCTGAGCCTGATCCGTGTTGGAGTTGTGGTCGAGTTGACGAATAAAGCTGTGTTCTTGCTGAATCACTCTCCGATGTATTTGTTAAGCGAGCGGCTTAACAGCTCCAGCCCCTGACTGCAGATCCCCTCATGGCTACTGGTTGGGCAAGGAAGGGGTTTGTGGGCCACCTTGCCTTGTTCCTCCTGCCAACCCCTCCCTCAGCTGTACTACGGGGAGGCCTTTTATATCACCTACTGCCTGGTTCTTTTTGAACCTGGGATCTTCTGTATGCCAAGCAGGGACTCTTCCACAGAGCAACAGCACCTTTCCTTCTTCCTGAAAACAGTGATGGTATTCCATAGCCAACAAGACTTATTTATTTTGTTTCTGGTTTTAATATTTATACTGGCCGTCCGTTTGTTGTTCTAAAGGTAGCTTATAGAA
>NW_015186920.1:0-824 GCF_001447785.1 Gekko japonicus
AGGTAAAACCTTTTGTTTCTATTGAGCTAGTGTTTTTTTCGTTAAAATTAACTTCATGTCAAACAAATAATATTGAGTTAACTGGGCATGCTTTTTATTGACTCCGTTTGATTTGCACTATTTGTTTGGATTATTTTATCGATGTATTTTTATTGGTACAATTAGTTTTTATTGTCTGTTTGCTTGGGGATTTTTATGGATGCAAGCTATCTCCAGTGGGTCTGTAGAGGCAACATACAGTTTTTTGAAATAAACAAACAAGGACGCAGGCCCTCAAAAGAGGTCCTGAGAAATGGTCAAAAATGTGGAACTCAATAAAACTACTAAGAGCCACATCGTACAAAGAAAATATCTTCAAAATGTATCACAGATGGCACTGGACGCCAGACAAAACACTAAAATGTTACAAAAATGTATCAGGGAACTGTTGGAGATGTGAAAGAAATGTAGGTACCTATTATCACATCTGGTGGAGGTGTGAAAAAGTGGAAAAATTTTGGAAAAATATAAAACAACTTATCCTAGAAATAGCAGAGATAGAGTTACCATTGTCTCCAGAAGTTTATCTATTAAACATGCTACCTGACACATTTTAAGGCGTTTCGGAGGCCCCAGCTCTCAAATACACATCTCGGCTCTTTTTTGAACCGTATCAAGTCGATGTATATATATCTGCAGCCTGGACCTAGACAGAGGTTATTCATGCTGTACCAGCTTTTGGATGACTTCAAAGAGCCAGCGTGGAGTAGTGGGTAAAGTGTTGGACTAGCATCTGGGAAGCCCAGGTTCAAAAATCCCCTCTTGTGCCGTGGAAGCTTGCTGGG
>NW_015186921.1:0-837 GCF_001447785.1 Gekko japonicus
TTTTGGTCGTGGACTCTTCCACACGCTCCTGAATCAGTTGGCACGCTGGTCTGTCACTCAAACGGCGTCTCTATCCACTGGCTACATTGCCGTTGTCCTGCCCACCAAAGCACCACCCAGCATCTTGGCATCAGTGTGTTCGGAGCTGGTGGCCGGCCAGGACGCTCCAGCAGGCGGATGCTCATCAGGCCGAGCCTGATCCTACTGGCACCACAGCGGACATCATTGGCTAAGCCCGCTGCAGGTACCTCCCCGGGCTGCAGCCGAACGGGGGCCAGCACACTACTGGGGCAGAGAAGAAGAAGAAGAAGATAAGAGATTGGATTTATACCCCGCCCTTCACTTGGAGTCTCAGAGCGGCTTACAAACTCTTCTACCCACTGGCTGCATTGCCGTTGTCCCGCCCACCGAAGCACCGCCCAGCATCTTGGCATCAGTGTGTTCAGAGCCGGCGGCCGGCCAGGACGCTCCAGCAGGCGGACAGTCATCAGGCCGAGCCTGATCCTGCCGGCACCACAGCGGACATCATTGGCTAAGCCCGCTGCAGGTACCTGCCCGGGCTGCAGCCAAACAGGGCCAGCACACTACTGGGGCGGAGGGTGCTGGAGGTGGCCCGGAGTCCACCAGGCACAACCGGGTGCGAAGACAGTGGCGGGACCTTCCCTTGACCCAGGGCTCTGGAGAGGGGGGAGAGAGCAGGGGACTGAGGGGGGCCTCTGTCACGTCTTCCTAGGGCCCGTTGTATTCGTTCTACAATGGGATTTGCTCCTAGTCACTAATAAAGGAGAGCTGATCACTAATCTTGGGGTTGGACCAGTGCTCCCTCTAAGCTGTGGA
>NW_015186922.1:0-797 GCF_001447785.1 Gekko japonicus
AAGGCAGATTACACGGAGTGAGTCAATACTATTGGCAGGATAGGACATTCAATGCACAACATAATAGGAATTAGGACTGCAGGACCAACCAGAAGTCTAAAAACAGAACTGAAGTGTTAACATGACACATTAAAATGATGTAAAAATTACATAGTAGGATCCTAGTTTCAGTGAGCTATACACAGTAGTATAGACCACATTCCCTAATCATTTATCCAAGTAAATTTGTGACAAATTTAGTACAGTGCAACTCTATTGCCTGCGTAGAAAAACTCTAACTTTCTATGGAATAGTAAACTGATTTCTGCCTAAAAGGTTGAAGTTCCATTGCACTATAATCCACAGTTAGCAATATGTTCGGACTGTGTCATTCTGAGGCTGAACTCTAGAGCAATTGCATTTGCTAGAAAATCTATTTTTCTGTATCCTGAGCTCCACATATCAGTAGAAATGGAATAGGGCATAGTGAGAGCCAAGGTTTAGAGACCAACAAGATTTTCAGGGTATGAGCTTTTGAGAGTCAAAGGTCCCTTCATCAGATGAGCATTGACTCTCAAATGTTTGTACCTCCAAAGTTTTGTTAGTCTCGAAGGTGCTACAAGAATCAAATCTAGGGCTGCCAGGTCCAATCGTCATATCGGCGGGGGAGGGGAAGGGACTTTCCAGGACTGGGGAGGAGTGTTGTGATGTGCCTATGTTAACCGGAAGTGATGTAGGCATGTCAGGCATGTTTTTTGGACAAAACTCTGTGGTAAAATTCACTTCAAATGAGTTTTGCCCAAAAACCAGAGTGTCAC
>NW_015186923.1:0-837 GCF_001447785.1 Gekko japonicus
TAATGAATTATATCACTTGGAGATTCTTGGTTTCGACTGAAACTTTTCCACAACCCTGATGTTCGCTCTGTTTGGCCCTTTCAAGTAACCGCTGATCCAGATACTGTATACTAGTGCGTTATTGCATAGTAGGTGTGGTGTAATGGTTTAAATGTCAGGCAGAGCCATGTTCAAATCCCTGCTAATCCACAAAGTTTCTTAAGTCACCTTGGGCCAGTTCCCCTTTTATCAATCTAATCTACCTCATGGTGTTTTTGTGGGGGCAAAAGGGACAACCATGTGCACCACCCTGAGTTCTGCAGAGGAGAGTTAGGCTAAAAAGGCAATAGACCAATACTAGTCATAGAATTTTGTCCAGGGCTTAGTTCTGCATGCCTCTATCAAGCACTGGAACCTTATCTATGCTGCCTTGGGTGCAGGGCAGTCTGCGCCTTGGACCTGAACAGAATGGCAGAGGCAGGGGTGTGGAAGGACATGCGCCTCTTCCTATTTCACCCCTGCCAATATGGTGCCACAAGTAGCTGCTTGGGTTGCTTTGGCATTGAACTGCTCTGCCTGTGATAGATGCACACGTCTTTATTATGCAGTGAGGATGCAGGCAGCCATGATTCTTTAAAACAAAATGTAAAAACAAAAAACATAACTTTTATTAGGGTCAGCAAAAAAAACCCCAACCCTTTTATTAAGATCATTAGGATCAGTTGATCCTTTTATTAGGATAAACTTTTATTAGGATCAACAAAAAACAAAATAACTTTTATTAGGATCAACCATGACTATCAGCTGTCAACAAAATTAAATCAGTGTGTATGTTTTGGAGTTCTTCAGAACTCTTCA
>NW_015186924.1:0-813 GCF_001447785.1 Gekko japonicus
TGCCTAGGGAGATGGTGAGCTCCCCCTCCATGGAAGTATTTAAGCAGCGGCTGGACACACAGTTGTCAGGGATGCTTTAGGCTGATCCTGCATTGAGCAGGAGGTTGGACTAGATGGCCTGCACGGCCCCTTCCGGCTCTATCATTCTGTGAGTCTATGTGCCTCAGATCAGGAGAAAAGAGCCAGGAACGAGAATTTTTCTTTAAGCTACCTTTATTTCCCAATGCATTTTCACCACCCATCTTTCTAATGGGAGAAACTGCCTTCAGGACTCCCTATATATTTCTTTTTTACAGCTTTCTGATTCTATTTGCTGCTTCTGAAAGGAGGGAACAAGTGTTCTCAGAGCAGGCTCTGGGAAGCCAAAAAGTGTAAGGGAAACAGAGCGAGGAGGGCAGAACGAGAGAAGATTTCTTCAGTTTTGCTCTGCCATTTTCCTCCTCACTATTGTTTGTTTGTTTTTCTCAGGTCCCTTATTACCTTTTTTTTTTTTTTTTTTAAAGGGGACTTTTACTAAAAAACACGGCCTTCAAAACCACAACACACCCCATCTACTTCTAAGCAAACACAGGATTTCTAACTTTGCCAGTTGTATTGTACACGGGATACAGTGTACCATTTCCATGCTATTGGGAACTCTTCTCTTAGCTGGGCAGCTTCTGATCCTAAAATTCCCAATTAATGAAGGCAGAAAAGACATGGAGGCGGAGAATAAAGAGGGGACACCCACAAGTGATCATTCTGCCAACACTCGTATTTAGCCATTAGAAAAAGGTTCTTCTAAACAATGGCCCCAGTCACACGGAGGATTTG
>NW_015186925.1:0-820 GCF_001447785.1 Gekko japonicus
ATTAACATATAATAGAATGTTTCAACCTCCATCAAAACATATAAAACACCTGTTAAAAGTATCTCAACCTCTGGTCTTTAAAACCAATAGGACCTTTTAAAATCACTCACTCGGTTGCAATGGTACTATTTGATTTCTTTGCTCTAATTTTTCTAGTGGCCAAGGCAAAGAAATCCAGTCTTGAAGAAATGAATAGAGCAAAAAGGCCATATTTTCAGAATCAGATAGGGGGTATAGGGCTGTCAATATAGTTGCTAAAAATTTGACCCTGGGTTCTACATATAAGGGACAGGCCAGAATGTAGTAGGGGAGGTCTTCCACTGACGGCCCACATATACAGATACTTTGGTCTACTGGAGTTTTTTTATAGCGACCAGCTAGCATCTCCAAAGCCATTGTTTGAAAATGCACTGAAGTAAGGGATCTCCTGAGATTATACAAGGTTATGTTGTTTAAATAAGAGGCTCTTGAGTGGTCCTTTTTATTATTTTAAACCATGGAGCAAACCTCAATTGGGCAATCAATGTGGCATCTATTAGTGCATCCTCTCCCATTCACATAGGTGTCCCGAGGACGGGACTTCCACCACCCCTCAAGGCCGGAGATGCCAGGCCCCACACGGAGCCGGGAAGACAGACCACGACTCCCTTTCCACTTACCCAGGCGGCTGGGGGGAACGCGGGGGGAGGCGGAGCTGGCGGGATGGATGGAAACGTCAGCCTCGTTGCCCCCACTTACAGAAGGAGCCAGGGATGGCAGGAGGGGCGGTGGTGACGACGACTCAGGCCCCCGCAGGGAGAGAGGTAGGACCGGCGAGGCA
>NW_015186926.1:0-834 GCF_001447785.1 Gekko japonicus
TGTGTGTGTATATACTACTAGCAGGCCCTCACAAAAAGCAGCAAAAAATGGTGGCCTTATAATCCTAACCATGGAGGCATTAGAGAAGGGAAGACGAGGCAGCCTTTGGAACATTGGTCCCTGAGCCCTGACTGTATGCTCATCTAAGCAGCTTCACATGAACACCATGCCCTTCCGACACCACATCCTTCTGCCACGACATTTTCCCACGGATACGCACTGATACGGCACCACTCACCTCCTCCCCAATGGCTGCATTTCCACGTATAACCATATAGTCCTTGTACCCGCCCACGCGCTGTGTCACTCTGCCCCTGGGCAAACCTCAGTGTTGAAAAACCATCTAACTTTTGTTATTTTTAATGCATAAAACTTCTTTGTAGGACCGTGACTCTTCTAGGCCTGATCCATCTTTGGGTTTTTTTTTAACGTGACAACAGGTCCTCTGCAGCTCGTACTTTCCCAGGACAGCTGACATTACGGTGTTTGTGAACCAGTTGTATTAAAGGCAGTAAATGAAAAAAGCAAAAACTCAGAGGATCAGGAAAAAGAAACCAGACATTAGCAAAGTTGAGCAGAATAGGATCAGTGGTAGAGGTTAAGCAAAAAGGGGGTGTGTGTTTCTCCTTGGGAGGTGGTGGATGCTCCTTCGCTGGACGCTTTCAAGCGGAGGCTGGACGACCATCTTTCGGGTATGTTGTAGGGCTATCTTTCGGCTGTGCTCCTGCAGAGTGCAGGGGGTTGGACTATATGACCTGCAATGTCCCTTCCAGCTCTAACATTCTATGATTCATTAGACACCTACAGGCATTGATAAGACAGCAGATTAAATAC
>NW_015186927.1:0-827 GCF_001447785.1 Gekko japonicus
ATAGCGATCCCATTGGAATGCCTTGACTCTACTGGGATACCTGCCATGGCTACATCTGCCCCCTGGGAACAATTATCCCATTGGACTGCAGGCTTCAAGCAGGACACCAGGGCATCAGTGACTGGTGACAGCAATGTAGCTAACCTTTCCATGCCCAGAGGCGAGCCAGGGGAAGGTGAAGGGGTTGTCAGTTTCCCACCTGGAGACAGCTACCCCATTGGACAGCAGGCTTTGGTGGGAAATCAGGGCATCAGTGATTGGTGAGACAGATGTTGCTACCCCAGCCTGATGTGCACCCATCCAGGCCAAGAGGTGATTGGCTGGCACAGAGCTGGACCAGGTATAAAGGACAGGGAGGCAAACCCCTCACCTTTGTGGGTTGAGGTTGGTGATTGGCAGGCTGGTTTTGGTTGAGTGGTTTGGTGTGACTGTGTGAGAGGCTACTGATCATCATAGTCTCCATAACTACCTTGCTGCAAATGATCCTGGAGGTGTTGGAGATGATGATCAGCAGCACAGAAGCTTTGAATGAGGTGCTTACACACTACCTTCATCTGTCTAGGAGGAGGGGGGGGGGAGAACTGACATGCATGTCTTGAGCCATGCACCCTCCAGGTACAATCGGAGGGCAGCTATCAGGGCATGGGCACCTGTCATTGCTGCCCATACAGTCCCGCGACACTGGTGGGTGAAAGAGAGGAGTGAGGACTGATGGAATAACACTGTGATGGCCACATGGATCAATGAGGACTGGCTGAAGAATTTCCGGGTGTCCAGGGCAACCTTCTTCAAACTAAATGGCACCCTGAGGCACCGTCTGGAGCAGC
>NW_015186928.1:0-869 GCF_001447785.1 Gekko japonicus
TCTCCAGCCACCACCTGGAGGTTGTCAAAACAAAGTATGCACACCATGAAGAGTGACGAAAATTACAAATTAAACAAACAACTAAATTTATGTAATGCAATTACTATCTCAGTTTCTATGCACCAACAATTCAACAGCCTTTTAGTATCCCTTATGAACTGCTGCTGCAATCACATTCATTCACTCAGCAGGTGAACTCCATATATATTCCAGCCATCAAATGTCCTTGCTACAATTTGACCTTCTTGAAAACTGGAAGCGAGGGACGGTGTGTCAGCCAACTTATCTTGTGTTCTGTGCTTCCACAAAGCTCCCAAACACGACTTTGACAGGCCAGTCCTAATGCCGGCTTCACCAACTTCTTCGTGGGAAATTGTGAAACACAAGCTTCAAAGATTCATCCGATTAAGGGTGGGTGGTCGGTCCTAGGTTTCCAAAACAGCAATAATTGCCCAAACGTTGCTTGTTAGTGCTCCCACCTGGAGGTTGGCAACCCTAGCGTGGGGGTTATTCAGCTAAATCACTATACAGGAATATAAAATGATTGTCCAGGATGACATTTGCACAAGCGAGAAGCAAAGACGTCATGCTGGAAACACGCAGACAAAGGAAGAATCTGGGCTGTTGTCTCCTGCCATTGAATTCATTATATATGGAAGGAGGCTGAAAAAAAAGCTATTCTAATCAGATCGACTCAGAAGAAGGTGCACTGAGCTCAGTGGGATTTCCTTCCTGGTAACTGTTGTACATATTAGATTCCATGTCAAAAATGAAGTCAAATGAGGAGGAAGATCTATGTTTTATTTCAATTAACAGGAAAACAATTGGACCAAATTACTCATAAAAATTGACAACTTTCTTCTTTTTCT
>NW_015186929.1:0-822 GCF_001447785.1 Gekko japonicus
CCTCCCCTAAATAATGATCAAATTAGACATCATGTAGTCCCTGTTTCACATCTCAAGTTCTGCCACAATCACTTCACCTTCACATACACACCCTTTGCAACATGTACCGTATAGGATTGTTAGAAGGGTAACCACAGTAAGGTACTGCAGTGCTTTGAACTGCCATTATTATTATTTATGGGAGGACCTAGTGAATATAGTCCTCCTGCTGCTCAACTGAATGTAACATGTGGTTATCGGCTCTTACCTCATCCCATTAATTACACAAACGCCTCAGACAGTGGTAGTAATAACTCATTGCATGTTTCCTCTTTGGTTGCTGCCAGCCCAGAGCTGTTGGCAGAGTCTGAGGTTAATTGCACAACTTCTCACCAGCTTACAAATTACTTAAATGCTGATCTCTAGTTTGATTGCATCCAGTTCTGGATTATTACCAAGGCTCTAAGTAAAAGTACAATAGCTCAGGGCTACACAGGTCAATCCATGATGCCGTTCCCACTTCTCAAAACCAAACGGAACAAATTCCACATTTCCCTTTGATTGCAGCAGGGCACCAACCATGGCTTCTATGCCAGCTGCACAGTTCCCCCCCCCCCCCCCCCCCCGACAACTGGCATTTCAAGTTAGAGAAGAGGGAGCAGCAATTTCTGCCTTCCCACTTTCAATCCTTCACTTGGCTCCCTATGCCGTTGGGTTTGGGGGGGGGGGTTGGTCTCCCTGACCTCCAAGGCCAAAATTTCAAAGTGTTGAATAGGCTCAGTTAGGAGGGGGAAGTGAAAAAGTCCTGCTCCACATGGGGCGATTCTGCATCTGGCATTCGCT
>NW_015186930.1:0-827 GCF_001447785.1 Gekko japonicus
TTATTTTCGCATTTATATCCCGCCCTATCTTGAAGGCTCAGGGCGGCTAACAGGGAATGTACAGCCATCCTAAACACACAGGAGTTTCCTATGCACCACAATCATGTAAATATACTAAGCACAATAAGGAAATATTTATAACTGCAATGAAACCTGTTCGCTATAAGAGACCCAAACAACAGTGTGAACCAAATTTAGATCAGAAACGTATCCAAGAAAGGTAAGAAGTGTTAACTGGAAGTACATTCTTATCCATCATATACCAAATTAACCGGAACCAAATGGATTCAAAGCGTGAGGATGCAGAGGATGAATCCCTATTTGAGTGTTGAGTAATATTTGTGATTTTTGCTAGAATGACTTGGTCCCAAATTTTATTGTGCCAAACCTGGAGAGTTGGAGGGGTGATGGATTTCCAAACCAATGCTATTGTTGTTCTTGCCACAGCTAGTAAAATAGAGATGAGCTCTTTAAGAGATGCTGCTCCAACTATCGGATCCATAAGATTAAGAAGAGTCAATTCAGGAGACTTCCGGTTTTTAGCGGCACGATGGCAGACACGACCCTGGTGAGCTCCCGTGGTTGCGATTTGAACGTCAGTGGATAGGAGGTGGTGCGATTGTCCGCTATCCCCCCCTGGAGCCCTTGTGTTTGGGCTCCTAGCCATGGGGATTTTGAGGGATTGCCTCATTTCCGGCTTGATGCCGGGGAATCGAGGCTTCCCTCTGCCCTGAAGGTCCTGCCACTGTGCGACCGTATGGCTCTAGAGTCACTGACCAGGACAAGCACATGAAAATTGGACATTTTACACATACCTGAGGTGGGTC
>NW_015186931.1:0-863 GCF_001447785.1 Gekko japonicus
GCTCATTTTGGCATCAGATCTGGCAGGCCAGCAAGTCTAAGGTCTTCAACATAAATTCCCAGTTTTTTAAAATGAAAACCCATTGGTACTACACCCCTCAAAGGCTCCATAAAATAAACAAAACAGTTAGCCCTCAATGTTGGAAGGGATGTGGACACCCTGGGGCATTCTGGCACTGCTGGTGGGATTGCCCTTTTATCCAGAAATTCTGGAAGGAAATAGACATGTGTTATATAGTCACATAACTAACCTGATGATCCCATTTACCCCAGAACTATTCCACCTGGAATTATGGCCAGAGCCCCCTAAACAAAGGAAAGAGATAATCTCCATCTTAATTGCTGCTGCCAGACTCACTATTGCTGCCAGATGGAAATCAAACTCACCCCCTCCTTTAGACTTGCGCTATGATAAGTTCTGGGTGCAATTTATAACGGGGGAAATAGCAAACAGTATAGGGAGACAATCAAATGAGGATTATCAATCACCCTTTGTGTGTAAGTGGTTCCCAGTTATCCAGTATCTTTCAGAAAAAGATGTGCTTCCATCTTTTATTAAGGATAAACATCGGCTCTGTTTTTGAATTGGTACTATGAAGCTAACATAGATTTGTAAACTGGTATATCTACAACTGCTTCTAACTTTCTCATAGGCCGATGTAAGCAATAGGGTTTAGGCCATGCAAAAGCATTTCATATAGGGCTAGTAGCTAGTAGGCTGAGTTCACACATCATAACCAACGTTGTTTGAATCATTATTGTCGTTTTAACCACTAGGCATAGCTTAATTCCACCTTCCCTCTCTTTTTTAATTCATATTGGCCCCGGTCACACTGGCCAGATAATGTGTGTGGGGGGGAGGCG
>NW_015186932.1:0-821 GCF_001447785.1 Gekko japonicus
TTTCAAATGAATCAGTTTTCTTCTTGTGATATAATGAAGCATGAAATAATGTTAGTCTCCTCTCATTCTTGCTCTCTTTCCCCCCCCAAAAAAATCTTCTGCTTTAATTGGAATGTTTCACAATAGTGAACTTTCTGTATCACATGTGCGGACACGACAGATTACAAACGGATCAAGACACACACAAAATGTAAGACATACACTCATGCCATTATTTTAAAAAAAAGATGTTTAAAACAGGAAACTCACCCACAAAGGCCAACCCCGTGTGCTATACGGCATGAGCCAGGGTGTACAGGTGGCACAGACTTGGGGGACACGAAAAACCACAATGGATGAGCGCTCTAATGGCCAATAATGGAACGTGCAAGTAGCTGGAGGGGTATTGCGGAGGCACCTGGGGTATGAGATATTTGGGAGAGGCAAGAATCAACAGTCACTACCTGTGGTTACCAACAGCTTGGGATACCCAATTTAGTTTTTTTGAGAGTGCCGCCTCACCCGATCTGCTCTTTGTGTAACTTCCAGTTATTTCGATGGTGGAACACATCCTGCAGCTTTAGAGGGGCTACTTTGGACCATATTGCTCTGCCTCCAGACTCAGAAATGTGAGGAAGACAGCGAAAAGTTGTTTTCGGCAGAATGGAAGCAACGCAGATGAAAATTCGGCTAACCTTCCAAAACTTTGAATGGCAAAAAAAATAAAAGCGTTTTCAAATTATCCCTTTTAAACTGGCCTGTAAGGGGTATCTGTAAAGTCAAATAAATCCTCAGTTTTTGTGAATTTAAGGTGAAAATGTAAAGAAGAGGAGATTGGATTT
>NW_015186933.1:0-820 GCF_001447785.1 Gekko japonicus
AGTTTAAAGACATTGCCCTTGATATCTGACGAACTGGTGCTAAAAACACAGGTCTATAGGCTTCAAGAATATTTTGTAGCAGGAACTCCTCTGCATACTAGGCAACACGCCCCTAATGTAGCCAGTCCTCCAAGAGCTTACAGTAGCCCCTGTAAGAAGAGCTCTGTCAACATGTGGAGGATTGTCTGCATTAGGGTGTGTTCCAGGGCTCTTTTTGTAGCAGAAACTCCTCTGCATATTTGGCGACACACCCCTAATGTAGGCAATCCTCCAAGAGCTTACAATAGCCCCTGTAAGAAGAGCTCTGTAAGCTCTTGGGGGTTTGGCTACATTAGCGTGTCATATGGATACCCATTACATTCAGTGTATCAGCATGACTTGTGTTGCTGCTCCACCATCCTTTTATACACATTTGTGTGAACCCCTATCAGGACTGAGGATGGGCAATTGGAAAATTTTGGCCCCTGAGCGATTTTGCCTGATCCTCATAAGTTGTGGCACAAAGTTTGCCCACAGTTTGTTTTTGTCATGAGAAGAAAAGCCATTCATGTATATTATGTGCATATGGTGAGAATCTACAATCAGTCATAGCACGTAGAAAGTTGTTTCTTCATATGTCAGTTTGCTGTACATTGTGATCTCTCTTCAAGATTTAGGCACAGTCTAAGAAGAAAGTGATTTCTGTGCAGAAATTCTATCCCTTGTTCTTTTTTAAAAGTTTATAACCAAAAAATTTGACATTTTACATGTTATGAACACTGGAAACTCAAAAGAACAGGAACTCCAAAAACCAGATAAACAAAAATAATACAGTAAGTAC
>NW_015186934.1:0-807 GCF_001447785.1 Gekko japonicus
CTCCTCCTCCTCCTCATCCTCCTCCTCTCCAGGGCCTCTAGTAGAGGACCTTAATACCATCTGACCATTTTACCTGGAGATGCCGAGGACTGAACCTGAGACCTCTTTCATGCCGAGCAGGTTCTCTACCACTGCACCACAGCCCCTCCCCATACAGTACCTTAAGGGCCAGATATCTAACACAGGCCCCGGTCACATGGAGATTTTGCCACGCGAAAGGCACGAATGTCGGGCGGATTTTCGGGGGGCGATCACACCGCAACATCTGGGAAGCGTAGTGCACCCGTGGCCAACCCATGGCATCCCACCAAAGATGTGGAGTTAAAAAGTACCAAGGAAAGTGCACTAGTATCCGGGAAGTGCGGCACAGGCGGGCGTTTGATCGTGGGAGCGCTAGTATCCCGTGGCATCCGGCACCCGTCCACGTCCTGGCGCAAACTGGATGTTTTTCGTAAGCGCATGCGCACAAACACGAAACTGAAAGCAGTGCTGCTCTGCGGAACTGCGCTTGTGTGCAAACGCGAAATGCTTGTGTGATTGCACCGCGCTGCTTCTTTGCCACGCTGCAGCATCGCCGTGTGATCGCCAGCTAACAGCCTAAGCACGGAGACTCGGGGGACCCTGTGATTGGAATAACATGCTTTATTTTGCTCCGGGGTGAACAGCCACGCCTCCCCCCACCCGTGTTATCTGGCCCATCTGACCAGGGTCAAAGAGAGTTTTTTGTCTTTTGAAAGCCTATATCCTGGAGATCTTGTCAGTCTTTAAGAACATAAGGACATAAGATACGCCAATGTTGGATCAGGC
>NW_015186935.1:0-808 GCF_001447785.1 Gekko japonicus
GGGTTAGTTGTATGTTAATTATAGTTTAATTGCTGTGGTACTTTGGTTACAGTTTATTTTGTTAAAACAGATTCAACAGAGAACAAGTTAAATTGAGCTAACAGGAGACACACAACTAAACTAGCTGAGTTTAAAGCAAGCTAATATCAGAACTCACTTAGAGTATACCATTATCTCAACCTATTTCTTAAGACATGTCTAAATTTTTGAGAATAATGTCCTGGAACGTGCGAGGTTTGAATAACATTATAAAACAACGCCGTATATCTTCTCACATTTTGAAAAGCAAACCTGACTGCATTTTATTACAAGAAACACACCTTAAGAATAAAGATCACCCAATCGTTAAATCTGCATGGTACAAAGACCAATTTATATCTATAGGTTCCTCAAAATCTAGAGGTACAGCTGTTATTTTGGCAAAACATTTACACTTTGAACTTCAAGGAGAACTCATTGACCCAAATGGCAGATATAACTTTATAAAAGGGAAACTTGATGGTAAACAGATTACTATAGGATCTCTATATGCTCCTAATGTGTCTCAAATTAAGTTTATACAAAGTACTCTAAACTTGTTACAGTCATTTCAAGAAGGAGAAGTCATATTGGGAGGGGATTGGAATTATCCTCTAGATTTTTTTATGGATAAGTCGAAACAAAAAAAAGCACACAAAAAGAAAAACACAACCTCCCCCTCACAATTACAACATATTATTAGGTCACAAGGCCTATGTGACATATGGAGAATTCAGAACCCAAAAGAAAGAGATTATACTTTTTATTCTTCCAAATTTGATGTACACAC
>NW_015186936.1:0-812 GCF_001447785.1 Gekko japonicus
AAATCTTGTGGCCTAAACACTCACCATATGCGCTACTATTGGCGAGTAAAAAGTGTGCATCTCTGGGAAGAGTTGCTAATGTGTTAAGTCCCAGATGCCAGCTGAGATTTTGAGCCTCTAATCTCAGGTTGGGAGGGGGATTATTGTAGAGGTTCTGGTGGTATATTGTTCTGAATTTAGAGAGGGTAGCCTACCTCTGTGGGTTGTTGTTTAAAGTACTGCAAAAGGTACAGGGTTCCCTCCATTCCTGGACTGGCGTGGGTGGGCTACCCTATACAGATGTCCCCAACCTTTCTGTGCCTGTGAGCACCTTTGGAGGTCTGACACGACATGGTGGGCACAGCCGCAAAATGGCTGCCATGGGAGGCAGAGCCCACCACAAAATGACTGCTGTGCCTTCAGTCAGATAATGAAGATCCTTTCGCTGGGGTGGCAGGGAGCTGCTGCCAAAGCAATGTTTTTAAAAAATCTGGACAGCCAATCAAACTTCCAGTGGCCATTCAGAAGCCCTGCTGGGCAAAAGCCCTATGTGGCCCCACTCACTTTCTAAAAACACTTGATGGGCACCAGGAAAGGTTTTGACAGCTGCCATGGTGCCCACGGGCACTGTGTTGAGGACCCCTGCTTTGAGGGGTAATCCCAGACCACAATAGCAGCTAGTTCTTGAGCTGCAGCATGCAACAGACACTGGAATCTCAGCCAGGCTTGTCTGAAGACCGGTATGATGGAATCCAAGACCCTTTTCTTTAAAAAGACGGGTGGGGGGGGATGTGTTGATATGCAATAAGAAAGAGAGCTGAAGTGCTTTTTTT
>NW_015186937.1:0-811 GCF_001447785.1 Gekko japonicus
GAAGGGAAGCACAACAAAGGTGATGCGGGTAGGGAAGGCGGATTTTTTTTTGTGGGGTTAGGCCCATTGGGTCTGAATAGACTCTGTTGAGTCAAGCGAAAAATTCAGGATTGTTCCTGGAACTTTCCCCCATTTGAGACTGCAGCCTAACTATGCTAATCTATTCAGGTGGTTCACCGTGTTGGTCCGAAGCAACAGAACAAAGTTTGAGTCCAGTGGCACCTCTAAGACCAACAATGTTTTATTCAAGGTATTAGCTTTTGTGTGCATCCACACTTCTTCAGAAACAGTGAGACAAGACGTCCTCAATCATATAGGTAGAACAGGGGGGGTTGTTAGTTGCCAGGAAAGGCTAGTTAGAGTCAAGATGCATAAGTAACTGGGTGATTATAGCTGAGATTGGATTAAAGCAGTTGGTAAATTATTGAATAGCAGTAAATTAGCATGCAAATACAAGAGTTAGCAAACAGATGTGAGAACTGACTTTGAGGCCAGTGGTACCTCTGAGACCAACAAAGTTCAATTCTGGGTATAAGCAAGAACTGAGAGACTTAGCATGTGTAGATGCACACTTCTTAGATACACTGAAATGGATTCCCTCAAATGTTACCTGTAAGTACGTGGGGTTAGTTGCCAGGAAGGGCCATGTTTTTGTAATCTCCATAATTGACTACTGTAGTGCTGTACATGGGGCTACCCTTGAACGTAACACAGAAACTCCAGTTTATATTAGTTTCAGGTGAGTAGCCATGTTGGTCTACAGTAGAAGCGCACTATTTCAGTCCAGTAGCACCTGAAAGACCCAACAGAA
>NW_015186938.1:0-818 GCF_001447785.1 Gekko japonicus
TTGCTTCAGGAATATTTTCGCTTTAAAAATAGAGTCAATGTTTTCTTTTTCCCCGTTGTAGTTGAAGATAAGGATTTCCGGTAATATCCATCCGTATGGAGTGGTATGATTTTGCAAAAACAGTGTTAAGTCTCTGTATTGTTTCCTTCTTTTCCCGATCTCAAATGGAACGTCTTGTAAGACTTTGATTTGTTCTCCTTTGATTTTCAAAACAATTCCATTTGTTGCCTTCAAAATTAAGTCTCTCAAGAGAGGCAGTGATCTTGTACTTGGGCTCAAGCAAGGCTCAAGACCTGGAGCAAGAAGTAGATGTTGTTGCACCAGTTGGAAGCAGTGACCACGATGCTATTAGGTGCAGCATCCATGTCAGTGGAAAATTACCCCTAAAGTCCAAAACAGTAATGTTTGCTTTCAAAAGAGGAAACTTTACAAAAATGAGGGGACTAGTTAGAATGGGACGGAGACTGTATTGGTCGCCCTTACTGATGACCTCCGACGGCATCTGGATCGAGGCGGTGTGGCGGCGCTGTTGTTGTTAGATCTGTCGGCCGCATTCGATATGGTCGACCATTAGCTGCTGACCCACCGTCTCGCCGACGTGGGGGTTCAGGGGCTCGCCCTTCAATGGCTTACCTCTTTTCTCCGTGGTCGGGGACAAAGGGTGGTGATAGGGGAGCAGCAGTCCCGGAGGCACCCTCTAGTGTGTGGGGTGCCTCAGGGGGCTGTTCTCTCCCCGCTATTGTTTAACATCTATATGCGCCCCCTTGCCCAGATTGCCCGGAGCGCTGTATCATTGTTTACAGTTAGCGAAAAATTTT
>NW_015186939.1:0-814 GCF_001447785.1 Gekko japonicus
GGACCAGCAAGGGTGGGAGCCAGAGGAACTCCCTCCCACAGAGTAGCAGGACCACCACCCCACACCAGACGCCCAGAGGGAGCGTTCTCTGCCCCTCCACACCCTGGATCCGAATCTCAGCCTGTCTTCTCAGCTGCTCCTTCCTCACAGGGACACAGTCCTCCCCCTTCTCCTCGGCTGGGTGCTCGGACGGAGCCCTCGCCCAACTCTTCCGGCCTTTCAAAGAGATGGTCAAGGGGTCACCTGTCCCCCTTGTCCGTTTTCCCTTAAGAATTAGCCCCACGGACACACTGTACGAAATGTATGAAGCCACTGAGAGCTGGCTATGCTCATGCTTACCTTGTAAATCTTTGCTGTATATGAAAAAGAATAAAAATTATCTGTCAAAAAACCCCCCATCTTTAAAGAGCCAAACAGAGACACTTAACTTTCCCAAAGAACCATGGAGGCATAGCTCAAACAGCTTGGTGTGTAGTACAGGGAAGTAATATTAAACCTGGTCTAAAAACCCTCTAGTTCTGATCCGCCAGGGCAATTCTCCTGTGTGTCCTGAGCAAAGGAAGGTTTGTGATGTTCAGAGGTGTATCTCCCTTCTCCTGTATTTCCCATGTGACTGTCTGTGTCTCTCCTTCGCCCCCCAGAGAGAAGCCCCTGTTCATAGCCAGGTGACTGAAGGCATCTCCACACAGTCAGAGGTGAGCCAGGAGAAGGGGACAGAGATGGAAGAGCAGAAGCCGGAAGGACCCGGAAGTGGGAAGGCAGCAAGGAAAGGCCCCCACCCCCTGCAAACTGGGAGTGGTGTTGAATTCTGGGA
>NW_015186940.1:0-807 GCF_001447785.1 Gekko japonicus
CCTCCTATTTTATGTGGCTGTTCATCAAGTTAAAAAAGGGACACTGAGTCCAACAGTGAAACCGAGACCTGACGATATCCACACAGCAACTTCATGATTAACCCTAGCTTGAACATCTGAGAAGGAAGGGAAGGTGGCATGGTATAACCTGGTCTTGTCAGATTTTGGAAGCTAGGCAGGGTCGCTACTTGGGTGGGATACCACTAAGGAAAATTCTGCAGAGAAAGGCAATGACAATACATCTCTGCTTCTCACTCGACTTGAAAAAAGTTCCTTGATGGGGTAGTCATAAATCAGTTGCAACTTGATGGCACATGCATACGTATCTTGATGGATTTTACCCACAGGATAACAAAGTGGATTTTGGTGCCAAAACAAAGTGGATTTTGGTGTTAACCAATTAACCATATATTATACTTCTGAAAGGACTATATTCTGCCCAAGTTCATGATATAGTCATGCTGCTGACTATCTGTCACCCCCTTATAGCTGGGTTGACAATTTCAATAGCCTTTCAAATCCTCATCCAATTCAAATATATCCATAATGTCCCCATCTCACCAAGGGGGAAACTGAGGGTGACTTGTTCAAGACTACCTCAATGAGTATATGGCTAAACTGAGTCTGGGAATTAAAATGCTTTGACTCAGTATCCTGTAGGTGATGACACAATGGTCAGCCATCCATCATGAATGCACACCCTGGTCTGACAAAGCGGCACAGGAACTGGACTAGCCAAATCCCATTTCTGAGTTCTGTATATTTTAAGGCAGAAAATATTCCATTAAACCCAACCAAATCCACATT
>NW_015186941.1:0-814 GCF_001447785.1 Gekko japonicus
AACATCACAGGTTCTTAGGGCATTAGAGCCGGGCATTTCACCACAAGCACATCTCTGTAGTCATGAGGACCAGAAACTTGCTTTGAGAAACAAAACGAAAACAGCGAAAGCTGAGAACCTCAAGAAACGGAACTGAGCCGTGAGCGTGGCACACTCACAGAATCACAGAGCTGCAAGGGGCCATACGGGCCACCTAAGTCCAACCCCCTGCTCAGTGCGGGGTTGGCTGAGAGCACTGGTTCCCAAACTGGGCAATACCGCCCCCCGGAGGTGCACCGGAACGATCCAGGTGGGTGGTAGGAGCCTTGGGTGCAAATTTGTCACTGCGTCTTTTTGTCCACTTCTTGAAGGGAGATGCCCAGGGGGGGCGCTGAGTAAGTTCTTTTCTGAAAAGGGGGCTGTTGGCCAAATAAGTTTGGGATCCTCTGGCCTACAGCGTCCCTTCCAAGTCTACAGAAGCAAAGAACCGCAGAGTTGGAAGGGGCCGCCTGGAACTGTGGAATGTGCAAAAATCCTGAGGACAATTACCCTTGGGACTCCATGGAGCATCGTCCGTGCTTTTCTTTTTCTTTGGTAGCGACTTCAACGCTGGGTCATCTTCATCAGATTCCAAGGAAGGGTAAACTACAGAGACACAGGGGGTGGGGGGGGGAGAATGAGAGAGGAGGGACTGAATACAGATGGTCTCATCCTGTATTTTCATAGCAGAATCTGGCCCACACTTTCATAGTCATGTGGGGGGGAAAAACACAAGCCTCTAGAATTGTCCTCGGACATGGGGTGGCGTTCTCAACTCCCATGTCTTCCACAGCAA
>NW_015186942.1:0-902 GCF_001447785.1 Gekko japonicus
CATCTGTACCAACCACGCTGCTGCAACCTGAAAACATCACTGTGCTGCGATGGGGTTGTTATGAGAGATGGAGCAGAAAGAACCAATCATAAACTGCTTCCCCTTTCAGTAGGTGCAGAAAAGAGCAACCAATAGGAACAGAGGGCTGGAGTAGATGTTCTGGGAGGATCAATTCAAATGTTATGGACTTTTCGGCTAAGAACAAGGATGAGTGAGGGGAAGCATTATAGGAGTAGCATTATGCATGGTGTAAAGAAGGCAGGAAGGGAAAACCTTTTCTCCCTCTCCCATAAATCTAATTAATTCATTGAAGATGAAAGGAGGGTGATTTGGGACAGACAAAAGGAGTTACTTCACACAGCACATAGCTCAATAGTGCAACTTCTTGTAAGTTGCTGCCAACTTGGGATGCTTTAAAAGGGGGTGAGCGAAGTCATGGAGGATGAGGCTAACTAGACTGGAGTGTTGTGATGCGTTGTAGTCAGCGTCTTGTGCTCTGCCAGGCCTTTTGGGTGGGGCAAGCCATTTGGGGGGGCAGCTGGATTTTTGCTTTGCATCAGAGCCAGTTTGGTGTAGTGGTTAAGTGTGCGGACTCTAATCTGGGAGAACCGGGTTTGATTCCCCACTCCTCCACTTGCACCTAGCTCAATGGCGTAGACTTTCCAATTTCCCGGGGGGGGGGTAAGAGCTGTTCTTGAAAAAGAGCAGTTTCTGCCAAGAGCTCTCTCAGCCCCTCCTACCTCACAGAGTGTCTGTTGTGGGGAGGGGAAGGGAAAGGAGTTTGTAAGCCGCTCTGAGACACCTTTGGGTCGTGAAGGGCGGGGTATAAATTGAGGCCAATTTCCCGTAAGCGTGGCTCCACGCTCTCGCTTTCCTTTTGCTCTGATGGTATGTGTCAGTTT
>NW_015186943.1:0-821 GCF_001447785.1 Gekko japonicus
CTGCCCTCTCGATATACAGAGGAAGAACACGGCAAAAATAATATGGCTAAAGCCCTTTCTGCAAGCCTACGCCCCACAATGCTTTGTAAGAAGACATAGCCAGGAATTGATCTGGAACATTCCGAACATGAAGGACATGTGTTCTTCCACTGGGCCCTGCCCTCTCGATATACAGAGGAAGAACATGGCAAAAGTAATATGGATAAAGCCCTTTCTGCAAGCCGACGCCCAACAATGCTTTGTAAGAAGGCGTGGCCAGGAATTGATCTGGAACATTCCGAACATGAAGGACATGTGTTCTTCCACTGGGCCCTGCCCTCTCGATATACAGAGGAAGAACATGGCAAAAGTAATACGGATATGAGTGCCACCGAATTGTTTTGACAAACCATATCGCCTGCGAAGATACTTCCAGATGGAAGGCATGTTGGTCTCCAGGAGAGCTGGATTTGAATCCAGAACAGGCCCCTAGCTATAGTGGGGCATCTTGGGGCTAGGCCCCCTGATTGACTAACAAGGCCCCATGACTTCCCATCCAGCCCAGGGGCCCCGAGCGGCAGCAGGTGTGGGGAAAGAGCCGGGTATTCCTTTAATTCGATTAGCCAGTGCCCCCTAAGAAATTTAAATGCCCCCTGACTTTAAAAATCCTGGCTATGGGTCTGGTCCAGAAGCACCTTAGGGACCCACAAGGTTTTCGGGGGATATGCTTTCATGAGTCAACACTCCCTTCGTCTGATACAAGTAGGAATGGAGACCCCCCTATGCATTTATCCCCTGCTCTAATCAAGCCAATGGCATTTTGCCTCATATCTTTGCATCCT
>NW_015186944.1:0-807 GCF_001447785.1 Gekko japonicus
CTTCGAACTCTATGATTCTATGATTCTAACTCAGGGTGGCATCAACAGGGTGATGCAGGTTTCCCATCCAGGTACTGGACGGATGCAAAGTTGCTTAGCTCTAACAAGATGCCTTCTTAATATGCTTTCAAAATATGCCTTGGGACCCTTGGGAGTGTGTTGACTCCTCTTGGTATTAGGACTTGGGGTGGGGGGTCCTTCTCCATAACTGAGACACTAGGTTTCAAGCTAGAAAGCAAAGGTCCTGGCACCTCGGCATCCTCTTCCTACCCCTTCTGAGCTGGACTCTTGGAGATGACGGGTCATGACTACTGAAAGCAATTCCATGCTAAGAACAGCTGATTCAGAACTGATTCCATCCCAGATTAGATTCAGTATCCTTCATTATGCTATGAAAGATCCACACAAGAGATGTAGCATCTAAAGGACCTAAACCCAGGGTGTCCCCAACCTTTTTTGAGCCTCTGGGCACTTCTGGAATTCTGACTTAGCATGGCGGGCACACCCACAAAATGGCTGCCACAGGAGGCAGAGCCAGCCACAAAATGGCTGCCACAGCTTGCCTTCAGCCACACAGTGAAGATCCTTGCATTGTGGTGGCAGCTGCTGCCCTTGGAAACATTTTTAGAAATCTCTAGTGTCCATTCAGAAACTCTGTTTGGCCCCAAACACTTTCTCTTCCCCCCTCGATACTTTTTATTATTTTCTGATACAATAACCATAACATTATACATACATTAACACTAGAGAAAAGTTTCAACATTATCATAACGTAATACAAACAAAACAGTGTGGAATAAAGTATCG
>NW_015186945.1:0-802 GCF_001447785.1 Gekko japonicus
CCCCTGAACTTTTAAGAAAGAAAAGAAAAGAGAGATTTGATATACTGACAAGGCATGGGGTTTGTGTTTAAGGAAACTGTTCCTCAAGGTAAATTTTCAAGGGTATTTAAATCTTCCAAAGGCAAAGAGCTGATATTTCCAGCCCGAGAGATAGTGATGTCATTTCTGTTACATTTCCATCTGTAAAGTTTTCATCCTGTCCTCCTTCCAAGCGACTGAGGAGTACCCGCTGTGTTTACAACCACAACAACCTTGTGAGGTGGGTTGGCTTGAGACTGATTGGTCCAAGATCAACTGACAAACGGTTCACCACCACAAGGACCCTACCTGGATACGAAGATGCTTAAATATATGTTTTGTCTGTGTGTACCCATCATGATAGAGGGTGTGCACCATGTGAAACCTCCTTTTATGCAACAACTAGTTGTGGTAACTGCTGCAAAATTGATTTGTCGGTAACTGGGTGAGGGCTCCAGCATGTCCAAGACAGACGTTTCTGAGTTAGTTGTGGCAAATTCTATAAGGCCACTCCCCAACATTATTTTGTTGCTCCAGAAAACAAGCAAACAAATAAATGTGATGTAATATTCCCTCTCTCCCTCCCTCACCCACCCAGCCAGAATGGTCTACAGCATACACCAACACAAGATTCCAGTAGTGGGGAAAGCAAGGGGCAAAGGAGGCTTGAGGATTCCTCCCTCTAGAATAATGGCTTGCACTCCATTGGCACCATTACCAGAGCACTGACCACAAATACTTGGTGTGTGTGTGCAGTCAAGTCACAGCTGATTTATGGCGACCC
>NW_015186946.1:0-810 GCF_001447785.1 Gekko japonicus
GGCCAGAATTGATTGCATTGATTAAATTGTGTACTTTCAGTTGTTCTTGAACTGTATGTCAACCACAGACACAGGATTTCCTATCTGTTAAACAACATTCTGCAATTGCAGCTCTTTGGGGGCTCACTGGGCGAGGTTATGCCCAGTCGCTTCTGCAGGTGTTCAACTTTCTCTCTCCAAGTGTTCGGGACTGGCAACTGATTTGCCAGCAAGGTCCGTACTTCAAAGCAACAAAGGGTCAGTGGTAAAGGCATCTTCCTCATCCCACCCCCACCATGATCCTGCTAAGAGGGCACCCCCAGGCATTCACCCACACTACTCCTTCGGCCTGGCCCCTGGGCCCATTGCAGAGGCTGTAGCCCTGAGTACGGGTGCCACGTTGCTCGTCTCCTGGTGCCGGCTATACCCCCTGCGCCCCACCATGTACAAGAATGCGCACGGTGGAAATGCCAGGCCCACGTCCAATCTGGTGGTTTGTGGACCCATTTCACAGGGTGGGTCACGGATCCTTGACATCCCACTGTGACGGGCAGTGTCCCCTCCAGTGTTCCCTCTAAGCTGAGTTAGCGTGAGCTAGCTCACAGTTTATTAGCCTCTGGCTCACCCATTTTCGTCTTAGCTCAGGGAGCAAACTAATTGATGCGGTCACCAAATGGCTCGCTCTCAACTTTTAAGGCTAGTAGCTTCACAAAGTAGAATTTTTGCTCACGAGACTTCACAGCTTAGAGGGAGCTCACCTCCCTCCCACGAACTGCTTGCGGATCGAGATGAGAGAACTATCAAAATCCGGACTGAGGATCCAGATCTGCC
>NW_015186947.1:0-808 GCF_001447785.1 Gekko japonicus
TCATATACATAAAACTGTATAAATAAAGCCTCTGGTGATTTTAGCTCAGTATGGTCTCCTCTGAATGAACTGGAAATGAATTGAGTTAAGAGGTGGGTGGGAGCAGGATTCCCTGCTGCCCTCCTTGGGCTGTTTCAGACCTTTTAAGAGTGCAAGCGAGATTCATGGGCCACCTGGTAGTTCTGATTTCATTGCAAATCTGGTGAGTGTTTTTGTTGTGTCCTCTGACCGCCACCAGGGGCCAGCAGCTACCCAGAGCTTGACCCTGGGTGAACAATGGGAACTGGGCTCCTGGCCTCTCCAACAGGGAGCCAATAGAAACATAGGAGGGAAATTCGAACCCCCCCAGTGGGATCCAGGGGTGTCCCCTGGATATGTATATAGTTGGCCTCCTGGCCGTGATCTTCAATCCTGGTATGCTCATGTAAGAAACAGAACGGCCATTTTAAATATGCCTGTACCACATTTCTGAATCCACTGATGGCCATGATGATTTGCAATCACATCCCACTGTTTTACACACCATGTGTGCTTTTGCCGAATCTTCATCTTGTTTGGATGAGATGAGCAGCTAAGCATCATTAACTTGAGGGGGTGTCAGACAACCAGAAAAAAGCCACCTTAAAGGTGAGGAAATAATTTGTCTAGTTGTTTAACCATTCCTGCCTCTTCTCTGAGCAGCTCCTTTTGAGTGAGGAGGGCTGCAGGATGACCACAGAGCACTTAAATGCAATAGGACACATCAGTCTACAGTTCTAACATATTTATTACCCGCGTTGTTCCCCCCCTTGTCATTCTTTTGATCTGT
>NW_015186948.1:0-801 GCF_001447785.1 Gekko japonicus
GCGGCCTTGCACTTCTAGATAACATTCCATTCTTACTGTATCCTAAGTCTATCCCCAGAGGCCTTTAATAATGCCTTTTCTTAATATATGTAACTTTATATATAAAAGGTGCAGTTATAAAATATATTCTACTATCAGCTTCTTTAACCAGAAGATTCTAGGTTACATACCAAGATCTGGACATATTATAATTAAAATTTTGAAGGCACAGTGGCAGCTGTCAATACATAAACATGTCAGAGGAAATGTCAGAAACCACATTCAGAAATCACATCCATTTTCCCCTTGTCCTACAAAGAGGAGGAGGAGGATGGAAAGAGAGCAGGGGAGAAGGGGGATGGCTTTTAAGTGATGACCTTAGTCAGGAACAAGCACGACCCAGATTCCGTGGCCTCGAGTTAGGAAGGGGAGTTAAAGAGAAGGGTGATATTTATTTCATTTACTCATTTATTTAGAACATTTATGGACTTCATCTCTCAGCAGAGTTCTCAAGGCCGTCCCTCCCCCAAAAAAGAATCAAAGCAAACTAAGAATCTGTCAAATCTAAAAACAGCTTCAGCAAAGAGCAATGTAAACATTGGACTAAAAGCTAAATCAGCAATTTAGGGCTGCCATCTCCAGGATGGGAAATTCCTGGATATTTTCGGGGTGGAACCTGAGGAGGCCGGGGTTTGGAGAGGGGAGAGACGTCACTGGTATATAATGCCTTAGAGTCCACCTCTTCCAAAGCAGCCGTTTTCTCCAGGGGAACAGCTCTCTGTCACCTGGGGATCAGTTTTAGGGTTGACAGCTCTGGGTTGG
>NW_015186949.1:0-824 GCF_001447785.1 Gekko japonicus
TACTGCTATATCAAGTTGTTTAAAAGCAAACAGTTCTCTTTACCGCTGCAGGACAACTCTGTGGAGAAATGTGTGGGGTTCTCTTCCTGCAAGTTGAAACTGCAAGAGAAACCTAAGTTGTAAATAACAAAGCTGGAACTTTGTCAGGTTAATAAAGCTGATGGTCCTACTAGAGCAAAAAGTGCCTGTAATGGTTCTTTAATCAAGCAGTTAAACTTTGCCCTTACACATAAGCAATAATTACAGGTGTGGGAATGAGAACAGCTAATGCAACAGCAAAAGAGACATGTCTCAGTTCTTGACCTTCAATCAGTTCTTGGAGCTAGCTGGCAAATACATAAATACCTTGGAGACAGTGAAAAGTTAAAATGGCTCGGGAGCAAGTCAACCTGAGTGGCCCCCGCAATAGCACAAGGCAGCACTGCAGGGGCCACTCAGTTCAGACTCTGCCAACGGCACTAACGAGAGGCACTGGCTCTCCCACTGCTTCCTCCTGTGCTGTCAACAACTGCCAGCAGTGCATGAGGAGAAAACCCAGCTAAGCCCTAACCCAGGCAAGTTCAATGAGTCTGCTGCTGAACAGTGTACGAACTGGAGGAGGAGGCGGCGTGGAGATAAGAGCCCCCTTCTTAGGTATGAGCTTGCTACAGACACTCAAGAACAACATTTGGTATTGCAACCTAATAAGATCGCATTATCAGTTTGTAGGCATAGAGGAAGAATCCACTTGTGGAATTCCAAATATAGAACAGTGGAATATCTAAGCTCCCTTCTGGGGATTAAGAAAACGGCCATAGATTTGGAAGAAATTGAGGATATCACCA
>NW_015186950.1:0-792 GCF_001447785.1 Gekko japonicus
CAAATTAAGAGTTAACATCAAAAGTGTAAGTTTGAGGCCCCCTGAGAATGTGAGCCCCCCCTCTGAGGCCCTGCCAACCATCCTTACTTCCAAAAGAAGCATGCAAGACTATGGATTTGAGTACACAAATGCACAACTAACCAATAGGATGCATAGAGATGTAATGTATTTAAGGTCAGGGTGGCAATCTTTAATATATTTTTCTGTGATCGCGGAAAGCATCTTTCAGCACTTTCCTTTCTCGTACAACGTCCTTTAATACCTCTATTTACCCACGGAAACATCGGTGAGCAAAATGAGCGCATGCAGAATGACTGAAATGGAAAGTGGTACTGATCGAATTACATCGACATGGCATAAACCAAAGGGGTTTCCCCCTCATCTGGAATACTGTGTGCCGGGCCGGCTACCCCATCTTAAAACAGACATAGAGCAGTAAAACTAAGATGATCCAGAGACGGATGATGAAAATGGTAAGAGACATGGAGAGACTTCTGTGAAGAGAGATTAAAAAGATAAGAATTGCTTAGTTTAGAGAACAGGCACAAAAAGGAGAGAATAAATATGAAAGAAATGCTTATGTTATGTAATGAATGGCAGCCAATGAGTGCTTCTTGGCCTTCCTTAGAAAGATTTTTTTTTTAAACTCCTTAAATCTTTCACAAATAAATACACAATATTCAAAGAGTACACTAATTTCCCATGAAACTCATCAACATTTTAGTTGAAGTCGGGCGCTTCGTGGGTCTCTAAAAAAGAAGACTAGGCAGTTGTATACATATGGGATGTCTA
>NW_015186951.1:0-800 GCF_001447785.1 Gekko japonicus
GGACACTGAGTGCTGTGCGTTATGCGAAGGAGGGTTAAATTCTTTTCCCGACCTGAACTCGCTACCCATCCCGCTCACAGGCTGCCCCAATCGGATACAGGCAAAACGAGTCCTTACCACAGGAGAGGGCATCGTGTGCGCCCTCCTGGATCTGCGCCCCCTGCCCTTGCTCCAAGGAAGCTCCTTCCTCTGCCTCAGGGAATGTGGGTTCTGTCTTCAGGGAGGGTCCCCACGTCTGAAACAGCAGGGAGGGGGGGGGGTAAGAGATGGAATGGAAAAGAGACCCAACAAAACCGTCCTTCCCACTCCAAGACGCTGCACCCTTCCGTCAGCAGACCTGGCGAGTTATCCGGAGGGATAAGACATTCTCTAGCGGACGAGGCTGCTGAAGGAGGCCATTAAAGCTCCCATTTGGATGATCAACACTTGGACGTGCCGTGAAGGAACCCCCCTCACCTGCTCTGCCCGCCTCCTCTCCTCTGCCTGACTCAGGAGGAAACCTTCGGCCAGGGCCACCGCCTGGGAACTGGTCTCCGGCCCGCATCCTCGGACCCAGCCCTGCATTTCCCGGGGCAGGACGGCTAGGAACTGCTCCAGGATCACCAGGTCCAGCATCTGTTTCTTGGTGCGTCTCTCCGGCCTCAGCCAGTGGTTGCAAAGTCGATGGAGCCGGCTGCAAACCTCTCGGGGCCCGTCAGCCTCCCGGTAGTGGAGCTGCCGGAAGCGTTGGCCATGCACATTTGAGATCCCTGGCACAGGGCTTCCCCGGACTTCAACCCCACTCCCAGCTGGGGTGGGAT
>NW_015186952.1:0-803 GCF_001447785.1 Gekko japonicus
TGTCCAGGCATGCTGAGTCACTCACAACAGGCAGCCCCCCAATCTCCCCTTTTTTCTTGCTTTTTTCTCTCCTTCTCACTCACCATCTAATCTTCCTCTACCTGCCTCCCCATCTTCAGCTTTCCTTGCTTTCCTACCCCATCAGCTTCACCCTGGGAAAGGTCTGGCTGAGTTGTATGGTGGCTGCCAGTGCCAGTCAGGGTGAAGTTGTGCAGTGGCTACTGCCCCCAGGATGGGCTGAGTTGTGTGCATAGGGAGTCCATTGCTAGGCCTGTCCACGGTGAGATGGGGAAAAGACAGGAGAGGGGACAACACATCACCAGGGCTATTTTGACCTTCAGTCCCCCTCTTCTCCCCCCCCCAACTTTGCTTTACTGAAGGCAAAGCTGGGAAGGCTCATCAGTATTACTGTGTTTGCGTAGAAACCTCCATGGGGGGAAGGTGGCATGGTACAGCCCAATCTTGTCAGATCTCAGAAGCAAAGCAAGGTCAGCCCTGGTTAGTACCTGGATGGAAGACCTCCAAGGAAGACTGCAGAGGAAGGCAATGACAAACCACCTCTGTATACTGACTAGCAGGCTTGGAGTATTAGATAACAGACAGACAAAGCAAAGTTGTCCAGTCCAAAGGTCAGGGTTCCAGAAGTAAGGCAAGACAAAGTTGTTCAGTCCAAAGATCAGGGTACCAGAAAGTCAGGCAGGGCAAAGTAGTTCAGCTGCATGGGCTCTCTTGATCCTTCTGTGACTGGACCAGGAGCCGGGGCTGAGAGAGGCTGGTCTCTAGGCAGGCCTATCTCCAGTCTT
>NW_015186953.1:0-812 GCF_001447785.1 Gekko japonicus
GACCCCTGGTCTGATCCAGTAGGGCTCTTTGCATTTCTTCTCAAGAGAAGGCCTTGGCCTCTGTGCCCAGTTGTTGGCCCTCCAGAGGAACTGGCTGGCCACTGTGTGAGACGGGATGCTAGACTAGATGGACCACTGGTCTGATCCAGCAGGGCTCTTCTGATGTTCTTATCAGGGGAAGGCCTCGGCCTCTATGCTTTGTTGTTGGCCCTCCAAAGGAACTGGTTGGTCACTCTGTGAGACTGGATGCTGGACTAGATGAGCCTCTGGTCTGATCCAGCAGGGCCCTTCTGAGGTTCTTATGTTCTTATGAACCTGGGGAATGTCAGAAATGGCGTTGGCACATTGGGAATCCCTGCATTATTTGCATTGCGTATGACCTGTCTTATACTGTCTTTATATTGTACTGGCTTTCTCCTTTTGTGATCCACCTTAAATCTCAGCAAGAAAGCTGGACCATGACATAACTAAATCTATGTCACTGAAGCTCCAGTCCCTGCATCAACGTCCTACTGAACTTTCTGGCTTCTTCCACGGCTGTCTTACAAACCGTATGGGTTAGAAACTTCCTTTTCAAAGGAAGCAGAGATACTGAATCACACGCCCTTCAATTCAGCTGGGCTTCGGGTGGGGGGGAGTTGCAGATTCAAGGCTAGCCGTGAAATGTACTGGGTGACCTTGATCCACTCGTCATTGCACTGCCGAGCCTTCCTCGCAAGGTTATTGTGGGGACAAAATGGGAGAGGGTGCTCTAGGGATGCTGCCCTTCCTTGAAGGAGTTTGAAAAATAAAAATAAAAATGAACATATCCT
>NW_015186954.1:0-843 GCF_001447785.1 Gekko japonicus
AAGTAATGTTGAAAACTGCGTACGTTTTAGAGGTGAAAAATTCACTGCGGTGGAGAAAAAAGAGAATGGTGCGAAAAATAGCGACGGTTTTGACTTATGTCATGGTAGGCAGGGCTATTTTTGGGCAGGAACACACAGGAACGGAGTTCTGGCTGGCTGCCAAATTGCCTTGATTTATTAATAAATGTGGGGGATATGAATATTAAATGGCAATAGGCATTAAATATAGGATCAGACCTGTGTATACAGGAGTCCAACGTTAGCCAGATTCCATAAATAGATGCTGAGACTAGATCTGAAAAAGCAATGATTTCTTTTACTGAAAGGATTCTCAAATACACAATATAAAATCAAACATACACACAATACAGATCTAGGAATTCAGATAGAAAGGTACAGAGACATTTGCATTAGCAGGTAATATCGTTGATAGGCAATACTTTACCTGTCCAATGTGGAGAGTTCCAGCTGCAGCAAAAAAGAAAATAACTAGGGGAGGGGAATTGTGAGTTGCCAGCAACACATGTGGGAAGGCCAGGGCTATTTTTGGGCAGGAACGCACAGGAACAGAGTTCCGGCTGGCTCCCAAGTTGGCCACACCCAGCAAGAACTCATTAACATAACAGGCCACACCCAACAGCAGAAACTCATTAGGATTGGCTACACTGGGGTGTCTGGCCTAACATGCAAAGGGTTCCTGCTACAAAAAAAGGCTCTGGGTTTTGGCAAGGTAAACAAAATAAGAAGCAAAAGGTGGGTGTGGCTGGATGACCACACTTCTGGCAACATGGGAGGTGGCCTAATATGCTAATACGATGTGCTATCGGGGTGTGGCCTAATATG
>NW_015186955.1:0-805 GCF_001447785.1 Gekko japonicus
GGAGGGACCTCACCATGGTACAATGCCATGGAGTCTGCCCTTTAAAGCAGCCCTTTTCTCCAGGTGATCTCTACTTTGCCTGCTGGTTCTTCTCTGCAGATACCTCACTGGTCTTCGGTTCGTGTTACCGGGTTCATGCTGCAGTGGTTAGAGTGCTGGACTCTGGGTTCAAATTCTCCCTCTGCCGTGAAGCTTCCTGGGTGAACTGCTCACAACACGTTGTGAGGATGTAAGGGAGAGAAACAGACCAGGATCAGTACTCTGAGCTCCTTGGAGGAAAATTAAAATGCGGTGGGTTTGGGAACACGGGGTTGCTGGAATGACGTATTTTGACACCTGAATGCGCTACTTTCTCTTAGGAACATCTTTGTTCTGAGCCCGCGACTTGACGCTGATGGCATGGCTGACCAGGGTCCTGGAAGAGTCCTTGGATGTTCGGTCCCGTCAAAGTAAAAGCAAACAGGACGGAGATCAGCAAAGAGGATACGCAAAGGTGTTTGATGACTCCCCAGTCCAGATTGTTTGCCTGTATTTCTTTTGAAGAAAAAAACCCCAACCGGACAGATGTGATAGTTCAAAAAGATAGGGATTACAAAATCCGTACAGCCCCGAGACCACCTCTTCTATAGTTTGGACAACTTATAAAACGATGCAAATTTGGTGAATGGAGCTTGTTGTAAAAAAGAGACTTCATTTCCCACGAGGCAGCATGAGAATGCACATGCTCGCTTCGTTCCGGATCCGGACCCTTTGCTTGCCTTTGCTGTTAACAAACATGGAGTCAGGTGGCCATAAGGAATGCAAC
>NW_015186956.1:0-790 GCF_001447785.1 Gekko japonicus
CAGCCCACCTGAGAGGGCAGTCATAAGAGTTCCTGAGGTATTTTTCAGTGTTACACATGCACACACAACTTCCTGATACTGAATCAGGCCCTGGGTGTATCAAGGTCTGTACTGACTACTCAGACTGGCAGTGGCTTTCCAGGGTCTCAGACGGAGGTCTTTCACATCATCTACTACCTGATTTTTTTAAAACTGAAGATGCCGGGAATTGAACCTGGGACCTTCTGCATGCCAAGCAGATGTTCTGCCACTGAGCCATGGCCCCTCTCCATGTTACAGTGCCACAGGTTATTGTCTGCCATGGCCCCATGCAGGAGCCGTGTCTCCACAAATTTTATAAGAACAGAGGCGCTTGCGGCATTGTCTGTGGCAGAGAATCTGTATTATTTTGCCAGCCTGTGCCTTGAAAGGGAGCTGGTATAGCACAGGGACCGAGGAATTTGCTGATTTGAATGTCACCTCTGCCAAGAACATGGTATTTCTTTATATCATGTACGCCCCATTCCCCCAGGGACCCAAAGTGGCTTTCAATGTTTTCCCCTTCTCCATTTTATCCTCACAACAACCTTGTGTGGTAGGTTAAAGCTTTGAGTGTGACTGGCCCAAGGTCACCCACTGAGCTTCCATGGCAGACAATGGGGACTTGAACCTGGGTACCTTTGATCCTCTAACCACTACAACATGCTGGCTTGTGTGGCCTTAGTCAAGCAACTCTTGGCTTTAAGGCATGCCAAAACTCTCCCTCCCCACTGGCATTTGCAAGGTCATGATCAATGCTCCCTCTAAGCTG
>NW_015186957.1:0-799 GCF_001447785.1 Gekko japonicus
GAGCCCTGGTGGCCAGTAGGTGCAACATCAAGTGGTGGAACCCAAATGGCGGCGGAGGCGGAAGGCGTGGAAGGCGTGGTGACATGGAGGCGCAGGCGTGGCAGAGCCGGAAATGGATGTTAGCCGGAGCTGGAGCTGACATGAACCAGGATGGGCCCGCCGAAGGAAGCCACCAAACTGGAAGACCTACTCCTGGACACCAGGGACGGAAGCGCCGACCCTGAAGACCACCTGGAAGAAGGAGCTGGAGAAAAGCAAGCCCTGCCACCTGGGTGCTGGTAGGCAGCCCCGTCCCTTGTGTACTATGTGGCCTTAGATAGGGAATTAGTATTTGAAATCTGTATGTAAACCACCCAGAGACCCTTTGGGGTCAGGGCGGTATATAAATCAAATGTATTAAAAAATAAAGTAGAGTTGCCAACCTCCAGGTGGTGGCTGGAGATCTACTGGCATTACAACTAATTTCCAGGTGACAAAGATCACCTGGAGAAGAAGGTCACTTCGGAAGGTGGGCTGTATGGCATTATACCCCATGGAAGTCCCTCCCTTCCCCAAACCCCACCCTCTTCAGGCTGCACCCCCAAAATCTCAAGTTATTTCCCAAGATGGAGCTGGCAACCCTTCCTGCAAGTTCATGTAAATTAATTTCAATACCATTTTTTAAAAAGGAAAAGCCACTTTGGGATGGTTGAAATGTATATTTCCATGAAGTAGGGTTCACTGTCATCCACAGATTGGTTGCACTACACACAAAATCCTAGGGGGGGGGGAATCTCAACTGTTTCATGTAGTTGTTAAA
>NW_015186958.1:0-859 GCF_001447785.1 Gekko japonicus
CTTTCCACTAGTGTATGCAAGGAGAACTGGCACCATCGTGAGCTCAGGCTGTGACCATATCTTTGGGTTGGCAGCTCCAGGTTAGGGAATACCTGGAGATTTTGGGGGTGGAGCCTGAGGAGGGGGGGGTTTGAGGAGAGAAGGGACTTCAGTGGGGTATAATGTATGTATGTATAGTTTATTACGGCATCAAGCCAGTAAATCAACAGAATCACACTGACATTGGAAAACATACTGGGTACAGCAATAAAATAGTTAGAATAAATACAAAAAATGTATAAAAATGCATTAAAATAAAGTAACAACAAATAGATATTACATAAAATACAGGTCAGCAGATCGGCTTAGAACTAAAACGCAATTTAATGGGATTTTCGAATACAACAGCAAGTGACACAGAATTTGGCAACAGCTTTAGAGGTAGACTGATTTTCATCTGACAGCATATAGTTTATATAATCAGATTCCGTCATATCAGGACTTAGTTTTACAATAGGCTCAAGATATTTGGAGCAGATCTCCTTGTACCAGGGACACCTGAGGATCAACCTATGTTTTATTGTAGCCATAAAACCTATGTTTTATTGTAACCAGTTTGGTATAGTGGTTAAGTGCGCGCAGGGGTCGTTTCGTAGAAAAAGAGCTAGCTGGTTGTAATACCAAGAAACCTCCAGCCACCACCTGGAAGTTGGCAATCCTAACCTTTCTGCCAGTGTGATGTGTAGTGATTTGGCACTGGAGTGTATTTCTGATGGCCTTCAGTATGGATTCTTTTGCCTTAGCGTCTGTCCTTGCCTCGCGGAGGGATAAGGAGGTCAGCACCTATGACTTATGCCATGGATCTGTGAGCTTTATCTTC
>NW_015186959.1:0-788 GCF_001447785.1 Gekko japonicus
ACAAAATATTGCAAACTTTTTTCATACTAACAGCAGAATACCTGTAAACTTCAGCCAGCTGTACAGCCATTAATGCTGTGGCTCTGTCTGGGCCACAAAGCACCTCACTCAGTGTTTGAGACTAGAATCGCTATCTCAGGTACCCACCAGAACATGGTTTCCCAGCCTGAGGAGGAGGAGGCAACCAAGAAAGCAGGGAGAGCAAGACTGACATAGCAGCATTCAACTTACTGCTAAGTCTGAGACAGATATCAGTATGAAGAAGGAGTTCCCAACCCAGTGAGCTCTTTTTATAGGGACATCTACAGACAAGATGAAATAAGAAGACATAGGGACATGAACTTGTATTCCTCTGCTGTTCATTTGTGTAAGTTCCCTCTGGTTGTTCTTCACAATCCTAGGTGGTTTCTCCATACCTGTAAAATACGACTACTGAAAATGATCCTAAGAGAGTGTAAAGCTTGTATACTTCACTCTTACAATGAAGATATCCTTTCCTGAATAACTTATCTAATATATTTTTACAGCTTTATGGGAACACAGGCCTGGAACATTAATAATTTTACTGAGGCATCAGATTTTATAGTTGTAAATGTACTTAATTGTTCTTCTGAATGAAGACCACAGAGAAGGTGGTGGGCATTGATACACAGTGTTTTGTCATCCCCAAGGTATTAATCCAAACAAGCCTGTTAAATCTGGAGAACTGACCAGGGTCAAATAGTAGATCCGGGGTTACAGCTAGTTTTTCTATAATCCATTTTTTATTCACAGAGATGCTGCTGAAG